>NC_017850.1:34929-134052 GCF_000002495.2 Pyricularia oryzae 70-15 | reverse complement strand
CAATGCCGAGGACACCGCCAACCTGTACCTACACCACGTATGGAAACTACACGGGTTGCCCCTGACGATAGTTTCGGATAGAGGCACCCAATTCGTGTCGAAGTTTTGGAAACACCTGACAACCCGTTTGAAAATCGACAGCCTGCTATCCACTGCTCACCACCCCGAGACTGACGGACAGACCGAGCGTTTTAACGCGTCCCTGGAACAATATTTGAGAGCTTATGTGGCCTACCTGCAAGATGATTGGGAAAGTTGGCTTCCCCTCGCCGAATTCACAGCCAACTCCCACAAGTCCGAGACCACCGGAACCTCCCCGTTTTACGCGACTTACGGATTCCATCCCCGCATGGGATTCGAGCCGGTACCCCTGAACCAGCCTTTGCCCGCCCAGCGGGATGCCGAAAAGCTAGCCGCCCGAATGGAAGCCATTCTGGAACAAGCCCGCGCCGAAATGACCGCCGCCCAAGCCCGTTACGAAGAACAGGCGAACCGACACCGTACCCCGGCCCGCCGGCTTACCGTCGGCCAATATGTATGGTTAGACGCACGGAATATCCAGACCGCCCGCCCGCAGAAGAAACTGGATTGGAAGAACTTGGGACCCTTCCGAATTTCTGAAGTGATTAGCCCGTACGCCTACCGTTTGGACCTGCCGTCGTCTATGAGAGTACACCCTGTTTTCAATATAAACCGACTAAAACCTGCTGACGTTGAGCCCCTGCCGGGCCAACAACCTGCACCGCCACCCCATTTGGAAGTGGAAGGTGAGAGAGAATACGAAGTCGAAGAGATCCTCGACTCCTTTTGGGAAACCCGCGGCCGAGGAGGCCGCCGGCTGAAATATATCGTCCGTTGGGCTGGATATAGCGAACCCACGACTGAACCTGCCGATTACCTGGAAAACGCTGCTCAATTGGTAAAGAATTTCCACCGTCGATACCCCCATAAGCCCGGGCCCCGGCCGTGACGGAGCTCGGCCTGGAAGGGGGGAATACTGTCACAGACCTGAAGGACAGCCACTGGGCTGTCGCTTAGTCATGACCCCTGTCACGTGAAGGCGCGAGGGCCGAGCGCCTCGCGCGCGTATATCTACGCGAAATCTCTGCAGTCTCCGATATGTAGCTCCTCGAGCTACGTCTTCGTCAACAACCACCTGCTACCCTGTGCCTGGAAGACTAGATAGCCAATATACTCTGTCCTGTTACCTGATCGCCCGCACCTACCTGTCCGCCCTGCCTGCCCGTGACACCGTTTAAAAAGTCCGAATTTTAATAACGCAAAAAAATACGAATGGGCTTATATACGAAAAAAAAGGCGAAAATAAAAAGGGATATAATGCGCAAATAACAATTAAACGGCGATGTAAAAACTGTAGTAAGCCCGGATATAATATACAAATATAATAGGAAAATGAAAAAATATTTGCTATATATAATTCCGATTGCATTGTAATTAATTAAGCAACGCTGGCGTTGTAATTAAAATTGGAAATAAGACGGACCGGAAAAATATCCGGGGTATTATCCTGTCCGGGGTATTATATATCCACGTTATTAACAATGGTGGTGGTGCATTCGTGGCTATTTAATCCCGAAAAATACCGTCCTTAACGACCCAGTTGCCGGAAATAATAACGCCATAATGGATTTTGGGTTCGGTGGACCGTTTTTCTGGTTTTTTCACTTTTTTCCGATAATCGCACTGCGCGCAAATTTTGGCCTGGTTTATAATTTAATCGTTGGGGTTTTGCGGAATTATGGCCTTTTAAAAACCGACTTGGTAATTAAAATATTAAATATATTCCGAAAATATTTCGAAAAAACGGTCGTTCTGCGTTTTTTAATGGACGAAAATAATATTACCCAAATTTGGTTTTGCCAAACGTGGATAAAATTATATTGTTTCGTCCAAAATGGCGGTTAACCGAATTTTTTTCCGTTTTTAAATGGTTTTTAACGTTGCCAATTTTTTAAAAAGAATTTCGGATGCAGGGGTAAAAACGCCGATTTGTTTAAATTGGCCATTTTTTCCCAATTTCCCCAAATCGTATTATACGATTCCCGGGTTTGCACCAATAAATTGGTTAACAATAACGTCGCCAAAACGGATATTAATATTATCCGCCAACTTAAAAACCCCGGCACCAATACTAATTATTAAACCGAAGCGAAAATGTGGAAAAAAAATAATTATATTTATCGCGGTTATCGTTGCGGATACGGTACCGATTTTACTAATAATTAAAAATGTAATAATAATATTATAATTTCCCATCCGATCCCAGGTATAATTATTGGTATTTTTGGGTTATTTTTTAAAATTTGCCGGCCTTCGATATTTTTTATTAAATATGGATTATGCTGCGGTAAATTCCTTATTAAAACCAGCGATCCACCCGATAATATATATTTTAGGGTTTTGGAATTATTTTAAGGATATTATTGCAATTTAATAGGGTTTGGAATGGGTTTTAAAAGGGTATCGATTTTGGTAATGGAATTAATAAGGTGTGGAGAATAAGGTTTCGAAAATAAAATAAAAATGGAAAAACGCTTAATATAATATTGGAATAAACAATTTAAATTGCTTTTGTAAAAACAGAAATAAAGCCCTTAAAAGGGGTAACGGGGTTCGACGGCGAGGTGCGCCCAATTTGGCCAACCACAAAATTTTTTCCTTTGGAATTGTTTGGCGGTTATATTATATGGTCGTCGCCGTTATAGTAAATAATTATACGCCTGCCCTCGCTTATTACCCGGTCGAACGGCATATTTTTATTGGTACGGGATTTATATTCGCCGTAATACAATATATTTTTTGCGGATATTGGAACAATTTGCTAATTGTCGTTTCCCGTAACCGAATTTCGTAATTTCTATTAGAGGTTATTTTTCGGAAATTAATTTCGAAGTCGATACCCAGCCCGCCTGTCGCAGCCGGACCCCCGGTAAAAACGAGCCGATACGACTGGTATTATAAAATGCGGTGCAGGTAATGGTATCGAAAATCGTCGTTACGTTGTTATATAATACCACGAATTGTTTTTCTCGTCCACCCAATTAATTATAATACCCGACCGATCGATTGTTTCGATATTTTAGCTTTAAATTCGCAATAAAAGGAGTTTAAATGTTATAGGTGACGGCAGGTTAAAAAACAAAAGAAAAGGTTGGTATTAATAAACAATTTATTCGATCGCTTAGCAAACCCCGAATTTGATATAATTTTATTTTTATACGCGTTAAATCCATATAACATTACCTAATAAATGGAAATACCCCTGAAAAACTATATGGCCTCCATTTATTAAATTAAAAAATTAAATGGGTATAAAAAAGGGAAGATTTCGGCTATTATCGAAAAATAATATTTTCCTGCTGGCCGTTTTGCCGAATTATAATACCTATCCGGATAAAAAAAAATAGCATTGCAATTTGCGGCAATATAAAGGAAACCTCCCATAATATTAGGGTAAAATTAAATTAAACGAATTTAAAATTGACCAATTTATTATTTTAATATTATATTTTCGGAGCAGGGGTATTAATTTCGATAATTTATAAAAAAACGTAATTAAAAATTGGTTTAACGAAGGGGATTTAAATTTACAATTTCTTTTTATTCGCAAAATTTAACCTTTAATTTTCCTAAAACTCGACATTTTATATTTAATGGGTGTTAAATCTGCCTCGCCTGCCTTTTTAATTTATTTCGATATTGCCAATATTTAATTTAATTACATATAATCGTATAATAGTTGGTCAGTTTAGTTATATTATTGGATTTAATTTACCCCATAATTATATTTTGGTAACGGATTAATGCCGTTTTTGGAAAAAGAATTTAACAGCGGTATAATCGTCGGAAGCCTCCCGGATAAAAAAAATTGCAAAATAAATAAACGAATAAAAAAATAAAAAAGGCGTGGTAATTTTTTAAAGGAACCGGGATAAAAACCAGCGATTAAAATCCGTCGTTACCCATAATATTTGTATTATATACTTTAAACAGGCAATTAATTTTGTTTATTACGAAACTATTACCATTTGAGGAAAAGTTTGGCATTAATATAAAAATTAAGCGGAAATAAACCCACCAAACCCCTAAAATATTATATGGACGTTTGCAAAATAACATTTTTACATTTGTTCGCATTTTTTGCATAATAAAAAAACGAAATTTAAATTTATGTATACCGTTCCCCTTATCGATATAAAACAACCTGGAATTTTGTAAATTAAAAATATTAAATTATCCCGAAATGTAACCAATATATTTAAACCTGTTTATAATAATTTCGCGTAATTTTACGTAAACCTCGGTGTTACGATAAACGTATCGGGGTAATTTGTTTTTAAAAATAAAGGTACGATTGCTAAAAGCAAATAAACGTTAATATTATAATTGGAGATTTTCGATAATTGGAGTAAAATTATAATTGGTTTCAAATATAATAAATATCGAGGTTAATCCTAAAAATAAATTTATTTATACGGTAGTAAATTTGTTTATTTAACCTGTGGCCCAAATATAATTTTTTTTAATTTTTACAAATTATTTGATGTAATTTGTTTTTGGCGTTAATCCTAATTTTAAAAAATTATTCGATATTATATTTTGGTAATTACGTATGGTTACCCGATTTTATCCTTATGGAATTTTGGGTTTTGTCGGCAAAATTTTACCTTCCCTCCCTAGTACCGTCCCGGTTATAATATTAGGGGTATTTTCGGGCCTTTTTGCCCGCTATTATTTAGCGGAAATCCGGGTAAATAAAAAATTAATTATTAAAACCCATTTTGGTCTTTAAATTGGTTTATAGCGATATTGAAAAAAAATTAGGACAGGCGATATTAGGCAAATTATAAAATATATAAATTTTGAAATTGGGGCGAAAAGGTGGCCAGGCAATTTAAATTGGAACTTATTATTGGACCCCACAAACCCAAAAATAGCCTATTATTAATTTGGATTTTTGTCGACAAAATCGTTAAATATTGGAATGTTTGGAATATTGGAAAATCTAAAACTAAAATTCCAAAAAAATAAATTTGGAATACGGAAAAGCTGAAATTGGGCCAAACCCTACCCAATTTCTGGATATGCCCGTTTTTGGTTGGGCAATTTTAACCGAAAACCCAAAAATGGGATTTGGCGATTGCGCCAAAAATTTAAATAATATTTACCCTTTAATTATTTAACAATGGTAATTTAAAATTATATAATAAAAAAATTTTAAAAGGGAAATTTACAATATATTGCTAAAAAATAATTTGGGCGACAAATTAAAATTTTTAATTAATGGCGTATTTTATTATTATTTAGGTCGGTATATAATTAAAACCAAAAAATTTATGGTTAAAATTCCGTAATTACGATTTAAAGCATATCGCAAACGTAAATAAGGAATAATATTAAGGTGTAACAGTTTTAACCCAATAATTTGCTTTTTCGTTTCAGTTTTATTATTTTGCATTATTATACGTTGAAAAAAATGTTCAGGAATTACGAAAATGGACCATTACAAAATGTGGCACAGGGTTGATAACCCAAAATAGAATAATAACAGTTTAGTGCAGTTCGGTGCAGTTTAGGGCGGCTCAGTGCAGATTCAGTGCGGCTCAGGGTAAGCTCAGGGCGGCTCAGTGCAAATTCAGGGGCGCATCCAAAAAAGGAAATTTTGCGTGTCGAGATTCGGCGCAGATATTGTCCTGTTAGTAACTCACAATATTTTTAGAGCAATGGCATTAATATGGGTTTGCCACAACTGTAAATACAACTATTTCGCGGGTAAATATTTAGTAGCGGGGAGAAGACTGTTATATTAAATAGGTCTCAAGCAGCAGCAATGTCCCAGCAATACGACTCTCCACCAACGACTTCAAATCAGTTTGAAAGTTACCAAAGTGTGCCTCTTCATACGTTGACCCCTCTCCCCTCAGTGTTTTTTTTACCCAAGTTCGAGTCGGGTTTTGAGAACTTATTAAAATGCACGTCTCCAAATTTGCTCAATTGGCGGCCCTGCTGGCTGTTGCCGCCCCGGTACTGGCCTCAAACCAGGCTACCGACAGCCCCAGAGGCGTTGCAAAGTTCCCAAACAGCGCTGGAGCATCCCCTGCCGGGGCCTATGCCGGCTCCCCCCGGCGTGCTGAGAAGGCGGCCGCACGCTGCGAGGCACGCCGAAGGATCCAAGCACGCACCGAGCCCACCAGTTTGGACCCCCCAGTCCCTCGAGCCCCCTCGACTGGACGGATGACGACGAGTCCAACCCGTGCAGATACTTTTCCCGAAGCCGCCCAAGCATGATCCACGCTCGGCACTCTGATCCCATCGATGTCAAGACCCCACTCGAGCCCGAGACCGTCACCCTGCCCGGGCACATCCGGCCCGTCAAGGTCAAGAGCTTCAAGAAGAAGATTCTCCCCGAGGGAAACCCCAGCCCCAAAGCCCCTCCGGATTCTGCCGGTCTCGACAAAAGAACTACGCATAACTGGGCTGTTGGGGTTGAACTGATTGATGGATATCGCAGAAATACTTTGGGGATCCCCGCCTCGTCTTTGACCAAGAATCCCACCCTTGTCCTGACCGGCAAGCCCAAGGAAGGGGACGAAGCCAAGAAACCCGAGGAATCCACTAAACCCAAGGAGCCCCAAGAGAAGCCTAAGGCATGAGGGTGCAGCCCATTTGGACGGGACTGGGCTATTAAACATTTTGGTCAAGGGTTTTAGATAAACAGCATAAACTTTTTTTTTTGCAACCAAATTGTCCTGCGTCAGCTTTGAATGGTTTTTATCAATAGTCACTCCTTCACAATCGCTCATGTTTAAACGTGACAAAGACCAGTAACAACTAATTAAAGCCCATCTTCAATGCGGTTCTCTACTCTTAGTACGGCTTTTATTAGATTGGGTTTGGGTCTTGCCGAAGGTGCTAAACATTTACCAACGGGGGAGTAGCAGCACTAGTCGCGTCAGGTGAAAATAGCCTTGCGCATAGAGTAACATCCAGGTTCGATTTATGGAAGTGGCGGACATGTCCGGATACCTTGCTTTTTTGGCCCTGACAGCAGGTAGGCTCAGACCCAGGGTTCCTGGCATCCCCTTGCGCGACGTGCAAAGTCTTTAAATATAAGACATTGGGCCGTACCAGCTTTTGGTGCGGTATGCAATAATATTACAGCCAACTATTCGTCCAGTCGGCTACCTGGAACAATTCTATCGCCACGATCTCTTTGCTTTTTCACCATACTTATTATACTTTGCTATTGCAAAAAAAAAAAAAGAAAACTCCCCACAATTTGTGTCTTGGATAAAAATGCGGCCTTTTATTTCCATCCTGGCCTTGACCATGGTGCTCGGCGCCAGTGCCTCATTCAATTATGCAGAATGCATTGAAGATTGCGTTAAAGAGGTCACCAGTAATAATAACAAGTCGCCTCAACATATCAAACCACACCACGACGGTGCTAAACAGGCTGCCAGTGGCAAGGACAAGCCGCCCCAGGATATTGAAAAGATCCGCCGCGATTGTGAGACATCGTGCGATGCCCAATTGATCAAATATATGGGCTGGACAGCCTGGCGAGCGGCTTTATGGTAGTTCGAGGTTGGGTATATTCTGTTTATTTATTGGTGGAGAAAGGTGTGTAGAGCAGGACATGCTCATTCTCAAGAAAAATATAGAACATACTAGTTCTGTTCTCTTGACAAACCCAACACACTTGTCGTTCTTTTATAAAGTCTCTGGTCCGAAACCAGCAGGCGGTGCCACAGTTGCAGAACTTGCGTTACTCGCCCCACTCGGACCAGCCGAGTTCATCCGACACATTGCTCTTACCACTCTGAAGAAGATGAACTAAAGCTCCCTGCTGGCGGAACGAAGGCTAAAGTAGAACATTAGCAGCACGCACGATCTGCCGACGGCGTATAAACTGGAAAAGAAAGGACAAAAGCACCGCCAAAGCTCAATGCCACGTTAACATACCGCAGGGGGGAACATCCTTGTCCGCAGGGAACAAAGTATGCCACACAGCTTTCCAGTCTTTGACTTGAGGAGTTTTATCAAGTGGATCAAGCTTATCAGCTTTTTCCCTATTAACCCCATCTTCAGGATTCTCAACAACCTCTTTGCACTTGCCCGAGCGGGAACGATTCAAGTGCGCCTCGAGGGACTTGGAGTCGCGAAAGCTTGTTTTGCATCTCTTGCACACAAACTCAGACTGGTGTAAAGAATGGCAAGATTTAATGTGCCCCCTAGGGAAAACGGAAAATGTTAGCCAAAAGTGTATTGAATAGGGGTTGTGCGTCAATCAGGAATCCCATCGACGTGTAGCTCAAACAATAAACGGAAGCTCTTGTACTTAAGCATCAGGATGTTTTCAAATGATCCAAGTGCGCAGCTGGGCCATCTATCGACGTTGAATCGCTGCGGGTTTCGTTTTCGGAACGGACAGCTGAGTGGAGCGGCGTCGTCTTCTTCATTTGATGCACTGTCTTGTTGAGACCCATCATCCAAGCCTGGATCTGTCCCTATCGGCATTGAAGCAAGGGCAACCTCCTTGAGGTGATGTCTTATATGCTTTGTAATAGCGGGCCTGTCCATTCCGGCCGTCTCCTGGTGGCAGAGTGGACAGGACTCCAACTTCCAGTCGTCTGAATGCTTGGCCAAAAGATGGCTTTCCCAAGACTGGCAATTCTCGAACGGCACCACACGCTCACCGTAGCAGCTGGGAGCGATGCAGATGTATGGCTTGAGATCTGTGACGATATGGTGTCTGTCGATTGTTAGCTTCAAAGAGTAAAAACCACACCTGTGCTTGTTCGCCTTGAATTGAAAAGAAGCAGAAAGAGAAATGGGCTTTGAGCAGTCACACCAGACTTGACATACTTCCATGTTCTGTCATCTTTGATTGTGGCTTCGAGTCCACAGAGCCAGCAAATGAAGGGGATCCCCGCTTGTGCTTCTTTACTTAAACGGGGAACACGCCTTGCCTGACTGTCCCATTGTGTGAAGCTCATCAATGTTTCGGCGCAACTATCAGCATTGAAAGAGGCTCCCTGGTCAGAGTCGTGCCCAGGTGAAGCGATATTGGTAGCCCCCTTGCAATTTTTCCTGTTATTGTCTTGTCTCGTTCGAATCAAACGAGTCAACCGGCTAACATTGGCTTGTGCCAGTTTCGAGGCCACGGCGTCATTTACGCCTGGAAGTCGCTCATGTATCTGGTCTTTAAATGCTTGCCCCCGTTCAGAGTTATAAACGTCTACCTCGCTCGCTAGACGTTCTGTCTCATAAGGGACAAACTGAACAGGAGGCTCTTCGTACAGTGGTGCCAGGCTGCTGAGACACTCGGTGGCTGCGGTCAGAGATTTGGTCTTTTCGAGAATGTCTCTTGGATTTCTGGGAGGAGGGGGAAGACGGCGTTTGTTATCCTCATCCCAGTTATAGCCGTGACTCTCCATAAATCGCGCCGAATCCATTAGATCTTGGAGATTCCTAGCGCGTTCCGCAAAACGAAAGATTGAAACTGACAGTCCAAATGTTGAGACTAACATGGAGAGGAATCAGTAAAGTTTTCACTTCTGCGACGCAAAAGAATATATACCTTCGATCAATATCTCCGCGACCTCCCTCATGATTTCGGCCGTTAGGTTCCTGATCTCGGGGCTTTTCTGGAATGTCTCATCCAAGCCCCCGGATGAAGCGCCAAAGTCATCGTCCCAGATGACAATGGTCTCGTAGCTTCGACGAACGCTGTTGGTGACTTCCTCGGGCTCTTGCTTTTCAAGCAGCAGGGTTTGCAACACTTCGAGGAAGAGCGAGCGGACACCGCGGCACAATCGCTCCATGTAGCTCGTGCTGTGTTGGCCCGATGCATCGTCGATGCCCGACACCCACTCGGATGTGCGATTGAGGGGACTAGGGGTGTTGGCGATGGCTTCCAGCTGCGATCTGAATTCTCGCGCCGAGCTAGACTTGCCGTCCGGGTCTGACGAGTGGGGAGAACGAATGGGGCCGTTCGACTTTGCGGACATGGCTATAGCGCATGTAATGGGTTGAAATGGTGTGTAAAGTAAAGAATGAAGCAGGGAAGTAAAAGTAGGGGGACAACTACCACCAAAGTGTGACAACCGCGATAGGCATGGCGCAGCAATCATTTAATCTCCAGTGGGTGTCGTATCGTATCCCTGTCGTGTCACGATCCGATTGGCCTCCATTTCCATGCATAGCTGTTTTGTGAGAAGCGTTGCCCACTGCGGCTGACTTTTTCCACTTGGCGCCGGTTTCTCTTTGCATGGCAAACAGGGCCATAAATCCCTTGGACGCGGCAGGCCATCTCCACACCATTCCTTTCAACCACACCAGCCACCTGTGCTCCCACCGACCACTGCAAAAGTTGACCACGAACAGCGAGGCTTCGAAAGTCACACCCAAAGAACTACGAGGTCACCAATGGATCCAGTATCGCTGACTCTTGGTCTGCTGCCCTTGATTGCAGGTACTGTCAAGGGAGCCAAGAAGACCCGGACAAAGCTGCATGCGCTTGTGAATTATGCAGACGAGGTCAAACGAGTTCACATGCGCTTCATGATACAAGAGTCGCGCGTCAGGACGCAGTCGGCTCTCCTCATCTGCCACGCCAGGGCGGTGCCCCTGAATGTCAATATCGAGACGGAACTACTCGAGCAAGCCGCTGCGGACCTGCCAACAACTTTATCTCTGGGCGACGAAAAGATCAAGCGATACCTCGGAGACAGCTACAACACATGCGTGGAGCTTTTCTGCGACATCTCTTCCAAGCAGACCGCCATCCTCAAGATGCTGGAGCGCTTTGAGCCCGACACAACCTCGAGCCAGTCTGTATGTCATCTTGATGGCTGGCTACTTGCATTGGCCAAGTTGTTCAAGCTGACAAGAAGCATACAAGAGAGTTTCTGAGAGGCTCTCCAAAGGGATTGCTTTTGCTTTTCGGGAGTCTGAATGCACTGAGCTCGTCAATGATTTGCAAACTGCATTGGACGGTTTAACGCAGTTGAATCGAGACAGGAGAGACCTTCAGCTTTCGCTGAGCGCGGAAGCACCTTGCAAACCTTTGGTCCTGGCAAAGGCATCCAACCAACCGTCCCTGGCCTTTCCGCCGTATGAAAGAATCACAAGAGCGACAAAAGATCTTCACCTCGCGCTGAGCTCCGCTTTCATGGGCACACCAAGTTCAGCACCCATCACGCATGCCAGGAAAGATATCGCGCATCAGGCCAAGCTCTTCATCGACGCTTCCAAGACAAACGACGAGGTCCGATCTACAATCATGCTTTCCTGTCCATGCAATCCTGACGATGAGCAAGTAACCCCAGCGGCAATGAACGCAAGCGATGCTTCTTTAAACATCATTACTGACGGTTGGAAGCCATCTTCAGCTTGCAAAACAGTACCAAGCTTCTTAACCTGACCGTCAAGTCTGTCGAAATATGGGACGCTGAAAGCGGCGGCTCAGACCAGGACCAACCCCAGAGAAAAAAGACACGACCAAGTGTTCGGAAATCAGTTCGCACAGAGTGTCCTGTCCTATCCGCAGGAGTAAACGCGACGATACAGAGCCAGCCAAGCAGCACACTTCAACTACAAGCTCACGCATTTGAGCTGTGCGCCTGTCTACACCGAGGCTGCTGCAGCGGCGGCAAGGCCAAACACAAGGGCAAAGGCAAGGCAGGAGCCATTCCAGGCTCTCTCCACACCCTCTCGACGCCAGCGTACACCCACAGCTTCTTTCCGACCCACGGCGCCGACTATTGTCGGCCGAGCAACCTTGCAAAGGACTTCATGTCGCTCCGGGAAGCTTTCGACTACGACCCCGAGCCGAACTTTAGCAAAACGGACCAGCTCAAGCTGGCGAGGAACATCGCCACCGCGCTCCTCAAGTTCCACGGCACCCCGTGGCTCGGCGACTTTTGGGGTGTCCGCGACCTCTCGCTGGTCTCGGTGGCGAGCGGAGGGATAGGGTCTTCGCTGGGCCAGTCCATGCGGACCCTCCATGTCGGTTTGGACGTGGCGCAAGGTTTGGCTCCGAGGCGGCTACCCCCGCGGGAATCTTCGGCCGCCTCGCTCAGCAGGCAGACTCTGCTTGCCAGGAGGCCCAAGGATGCACCTGCTCAAGACTGCCCGCAACTCCTGGACGCCGGGACAATCAGGGGCAGCATGCAGCTGCACAGGATCGACAACCTCCCGCTCTACTACCTCGGCGTGGTGCTGCTGCAGATTGACAGGTGGGAGCCCGTCAACGAGGACGACCTGTCTCGGGTCTACCAGCTTGCCAGGAAGAAGCCCCGGCTCGGGGAGAGGTATGCATACATTGTGCAAAAGTGCCTCAAGTGCCGCTTTGCCCAGGCACGCGAGGCGGACTATGACCTGTCCAACTTGGGGTTGCAGACGGGTGTTTACCAAGAAGTGGTGTGTGGGATATCCGGAATCTTGGAGGGTCTCAACATAATAGACGAGGAATAATACAGCACATGTGAACCTTTTGTCATCAGACTCCACAATCAATGTCCTACGCCTTTGACTACCTCTTTGGAGACCAACACTCGCTACTGTCGCTCGTCATCAGGGCTGTAAACCCTGTACAGTGTCTTTTACACGGCCGGGTCCTCATGCAAGATGAGCCGCGAAGGAGGAGCAAGCGTTGCATTCGAGGCCCTATGAGTAGCTCTTGATAGGATAGAGAAGGCCTCATCATGAACAGAAAGACAAAAAAGAAAAAAAGGTAGAAAACGGGATCGTCATTCTCCATGAAGAGTCGGATTAAAGTCGAGCTTCCAGAACCACAATGCCACACAACAACTCCACATGGCCACATCTCAAATGGTGGAAAGCAAACACTCCATAATGGCAAACCTTAGAGGTATGCAATAGACAACTCGGCACTCCGGTAAGCACGGAGGCGACACGACGGGTAGGGCGGCTATCTATCTATCTATGTGGACGGGAACCGGAGGCGAGCTCCTTTTGTTTCCCCACGTGGGTCCGAGGGGTACCTGGCGAGCCTACGGCAGTTATCTTTAGAGATGACCAATAACATCGCCTTCGGAACGTGCACCTGGATTTTGAAAAATGGCACTCTGGAGGTTAGAAAGGGTTCGGCTCCAAAAAAAAAGAAAAATGGAATACATGTAGGCATGACTGCCTTTTATTTTACATGTTAGTTCACAGTCTCGCCGAGAGGCCGACAGCCAAAAAGAGGGGCGTATTCCACAGCAATCTATTTTGTAAATCTCTGTGCATCCAGTGTCTTCTTGGCAACACACTCACCGCCCTGCGCTTGCCAGGATCCTGGCCTGGCTTGGTATTGCGTGATTGCAGCACCAAGATGCTGTTGTGAAATATGCACCATAATTGGAAGGGCCATATGCTTGTGGGGGCCGGCTATGATGGAGACGACCATTAATAACAGCAGAGGAACCATGGTGTACATAAAAGCCACTGTCTCTAGTGAGTTGTCACGTGTCTTTAGCTATCTGCAAACAAGGTAGGGAACAGAATCCAATTCGAGACAGACAAATCTGGAAATGATGGAAAAGAGACTGGGCTCGGCTATTGGAGGCTCGCTCAAGCAAGGAAGGCGCTGGAATGGATCAGGGTCGAGAGCCATCCACGGCCAGATCCGACGGGATGGCTTAGACCTAAATCGTAACTTTTTGCAGGCTCCAAAAAAAAAAGCCGATACCAAGCTAATTTTCATTATCTCGACCGACGTACATACGTGGTAGCAGTTATTGCAGCTTTCAGCGACAAACCCTGGACCAAGACCACCTTTGCCCTGCTACGTTATGTGGGAATCGGTCTATTACCTAGCTTGGCATGTTCAGCTCATGGAAACAAAAAGAAGAAAAAATTAGAAACTAGACCGAGACAACAACAAATCATCCTTTTGTCCTTATCGTCTCCGCGGCTGGTGTTGGTTCTCGTCGAGGTACAGTGCGGGCGGCAGCCAAGGTCAAAGCTGGGGTTGCAAGTTGGTACCTCGCCTGGCGTGGCCAAGCCGCTGGGAACCAGTCTGCCCCCCCGCAGCAGCGCGAAGCACACAGCCCCCCTTGGCAGTACCGACGTCACCCAAGAAAATGCCACCCCACCATACATAGTAGTTATCCCCACATGCCTTTTGGGTGGTAGGTAATCCCAACCTGACGGACGAGCCGATTGACGACACAGACGACCCCCAGGAAACCCGGTTTTGCCAGACAAAAAAAAAAAACCACACTTCAGGGCGGCCAGCAAAGTCGTTTTTGCTGAGGTTTGATTCATGGCGCGCCGCTCTGGCCCGACCAACATCGTCATGATTGTCGCCGCCTCGTGGGAACACGTACTGCTGCTCGAGATCGAAATGCCCCAAAGCCCGTGATGCGTGATGAACGTCACAATGCAGCGATTGTACAAGAATCTCGGCCCAGGTCTTGACCTCGAGCTGTCCTCCACGAGGGTAACGGGTCTGGGGGAATCACACCCAACCAAGCCAGCATCTCGTAGCAACCTCCAAATCGTAGCAACAAAACAATACGCGACCCTGTATAGCCAAGCAAACACTGGGACTTTTTTCCGCTTCATGTATTACTTCGTACCAATTCCTTTTTGTTTTCTGCTTTTATTTCTCCCAATAGAACTGGCGACGGCGCATGTCCGCAATCACTGACCGAAGACGGATGGGGATTCGCCTTGGCTTTCTTGGCAAGATCATGGTTGAACTAGGGGACTGACACCAACGCTTGTTGAATTGAAGGCATCGTGACCTTCCCAATTCTGTTGATAAGATTCCCAGCCAGGATGACTACCATGCCTAGCTATGTAGGTTGGTTACAAGGGTTTCCGCCGATGGGCCGGCCACGTGCTACTTGTTTTTGAGCCAAGGCGACAGACAGGGTCTTGTCTATCTACTTATTACTATGTACTAATTAGCACAAATTATGTTTCAGGGTCTGAAAATCGGCTGTCACGAACAGAATCTCGGGTCTTTTGGAGGGGGGTGGTTGGACCCCTTGGGTTCCTTTTCCCCGACTCAAGACAATGACGCCCGAGGTTGTGGTTGCTGATGAACCAAGCAGAAAGCTACTGCAGCTGGGGCCTTGAACAGGAGCGCTGATTGACGGCCAAACGGATGGGGTCGTCCAGGTATTTTGGCGCGCCTGCGTGACCAACCAGAGCGGGGCGTCGGCTCCGTCTCATTTGGTACTGTACTGAGGCCCGCTTCTATTTTTTTTTGTTTTCTTTTCTTTTTTTCCCTTTTGTCCCGCTCTCACCAATCGCCATCACCTCCCCGGTGGGATGAACTAGAACTAGCATGCACGCTTTTCTAGAAGCCATCCATCGCATGCAGCAATGCGGCAACTCGACATGCGCTAGACTAGCTGGCGCCTTTTGTACCAACCTAATGTACCCAGCATAGCAGTGGACTCACGCTCAAAATGCCGCAACAAGCACCGCATCGTACCGCACTTCGTACCTACTAACCACCCCCTCGTTTTGCACCACACGGACAAGACGTCCGTCCAGTATTATTGCCCTCCACGCCAAGCGGCAGGAATCGTTCAACAGGCTCGGCGCCGTGGTGCTTTTACTCGTCCCCGCCTGGAGTCGCTCGTCACTATTATGGCGAGTGCCCTAAACATTGCAATATACTGTAGTCTGGCTTGTCTGGGTCCAATTCCGCGCTGGTCTGTGCCGTTTTGCCGAAGTCTTCCGCCCGGTCAGGACGAAGGCGATCTATGATGAGAGACAATTGGTACTGTAGAGAAGCGCTTTTCCACCTTTCCTCCGACGTCAAAATTACTGCAACCGTGTCAAGCGTGTATACTACCTGCATGGTTCGAATCGCCCACATGATTTGTTTCTTTTTGTCACTACTAATCATTGGCGCGCTCTTTTTCTACTTTCTTTTTGTTTCTTTCTTATTAACTGACATCCATTCAACAAGTCAATTTCATGACGATTGATGTTCAGCACGATTGACCGGCAGCACCGGTAGTCGAGGCAGTTTTCGGTGTCTCTCCGGTTTTTCCACTACCAATATCCATTACACACCTTTGGCCAATACCAAGCGGTCTTGGTGCCGAGAAAAAAACGAGGCCCACTTGGCCGAGAGTCTCGGCGGGAGGCTCGGCGTTTGGCTGGGCGGTCCGGAGTTGGCAGTTCGGAGCGGGGCTGCCAGTGTGCCTTGAGCGTGCATGTATTGGACGTCGAGTAAGTAGCTACAGTGCCCCAGCAAGCGAAGCATTCAACGGGAATCCCACTTGCGCCGCATGCTCTTACCGTGACCCGGATGACCAAATATCGCTGACCATTGTCTTTTTGTTTTCTCTTCGACTACAGTCCCTACCTAGGTAGACATACAAGGCATACTTGTCTAGACATGCACTTGACAGCCGACCCAATAAGCCGTCGAGATTGCGTGCTCGCGTGCCCCTCTGCGCCAACGTCAAAAAGCACCACATCCAAGCCTTTGCCCAGACCTCAATCAGATTCTCGGCGGTTCATTTTTTTATAAAAAAAAAAAAAAAATCCCCGCAAAAGGATCCTGGCACTGTCATTCTTATCTACCATCATGATGCCAAGACACTTGCAGACGGCCCCGAGTGGCGGGCAACGTGCCCAGTATGAAGTCATGCCCAGAAAATGCCCAGAGCCGCAACGGACAGGGGGGCAAGGGTTTCGCGCTGCCCACCCCAGTCAGTCCCTGGGTACGTATCCACCAACTACGGATCGGCCTGCTGAATCCAGGATTGCAGTATGGTGTCCATCATGGTCCGAGGCGAGCTTACTTACGGCCACGACAAGTACATGTACTTGCCTTTTCCCGTCCTTCTTACGCCTTGATGACCATTCCATCTCTCGTCAAAACAAACTGGGTTCATTTCTTTTCCCGCCCTCCATCCCCCTTTTTACCTGTCCTTTGGCACTGCGTCTTCTCCCGGGTCACTAGGCTTCCTGATCTCAAGACTGCTGCTTCTGGAGATCTTTTTCCCCCGACTTTACTTCCAAGCCAAGCCCCCGACTGAAGAGAAGACCAGATGAACACCGGCCAGGTCACACGTCCGCAGATTCAGGAGGACTCTTACTGGGTGCCATACCCTTGAATACTCAACCCAACTCATGCCACAACGACATTCCTAAATAACTGTAGAAGAACAGCCGAGTCCTGAGACATAGTTCAGCTATATCTTTGTACGATTGCCACCCACCTGATCCCAGAGTGGAGAATACATAGAGCAACTTTGTACCTTGTCGCCCACTAGCCTCACAACCGCATCGAGGCGTCCCCCGACATCAACCATGCCCAGCAAATCGGCCAAAGCCGCCGAGGAGGCATTGGCCAACCACGTCTCGGGCCAGTCCAACAAGCCGCTCTCGCAGCCGGCACACGCGCTGGAAACAGAACAGGTGGTGGAGGAGCTGCAGGCGAACCCGGAAGATGGTCTCACTCCGGCCGAGGCCAAGAAGCGCCTCGAGGAGTTTGGGCGCAACGAGTTTGGCGAGCAGGAAGGCGTGAAACCCTGGAACATCCTGATCGCCCAGATCGCCAACGCCATGACCCTGGTGCTCATCCTCGCCATGGCGGCGTCGTTTGGCATCGAGTCCATCATCGAGGGCTGCGTCGTGGCGGCCGTCATCCTCCTCAACATCACCGTGGGCTTCCAGCAGGAGCTCAAGGCGGCCAAGACCATGGATTCGCTGCGGTCGCTGAGCTCGCCCACGGCGCAGGCGGTCCGCGACGGCCGCAACATCACGGTGCCGACGGTGGAGATTGTGCCGGGAGACATGGTGGAGCTCAAGACGGGCGACACCATCCCGGCCGACGTGCGCATCATCGAAGCCGTCAACTTTGAGACCAACGAGGCGCTCCTGACTGGCGAGTCGCTGCCGGTCCGCAAGGAAGCGGTCCAGACCTATGACGCAGACACCGGTCCCGGAGATCGGCTCAACGTGGCTTACAGCTCATCGACTGTCACCAAAGGTCGTGCCAGGGGCATCGTTTTCGCGACGGGCATGTACACCGAGATTGGTCAAATCGCCGCCGCCCTGCGTGGCAAAGATTCGAAGCGCCGTCCCGTCAAGCGGAAGGAAGACGGCTCGGCCGGCGTCGGTCGTCACATGCAAGCCTGGTCCCTGACCGTCACTGACGCCATCGGTCGTTTCCTTGGCGTGAACGTCGGAACCCCACTGCAACGCAAGCTGGCAAAGTTGGCCGTGGTGCTTTTCGGTACGGCAATCATCTGCGCCATCATCGTGCTCGGCGCCAACGATTTCGACACCTCGCAGGAGGTCGTCATCTACGCCGTGGCGACGGGCGTGGCCATGCTCCCCGCGTCTCTCGTGGTCGTCCTGACCATCACCATGGCGGCCGGGACCAAACGAATGGTGCAGCGGCACGTCATTGTGCGCAAGCTCAAGTCCCTCGAGGCGCTCGGCGGCGTGACCAACATCTGCTCCGACAAGACGGGCACGCTGACGCAGGGCAACATGATTGTCCGCAAGGCTTGGATCCCCGGGCACGGCACCTACTCGGTCAGCAAGGCGGGCGAGCCCTTCAACCCCACCGTCGGCGACATTGGGCACCGGGCCGAGCAGCCGCGCGACATCAACTTCTGCGGCGACGACGCCGAGGGCACCGTGATCCCCAACGAGCAGGCCAAGCAGCGGGTCCTGGACACGCCGCTCCTGCGAGACTACCTCAACCTCGCCTCGCTGGCCAACCTGGCCACGGTGCACCAGACCAAGGAGGGCGAGTGGCACGCGCGCGGCGACCCGACCGAGATCGCCATCCAGGTCTTTGCCACGCGCTTCGACTGGAACCGCCTCAGCCTCTCGGGGGAGGGCAAGCGCTGGAACCAGGTTGCCGAGTTCCCCTTCGACTCGGACGTCAAGAAGATGTCGGTCATCTTTGAGGACACCGAGACGGGCGAGACGAGCCTCTTCACCAAGGGGGCCACGGAGCGCGTCATTCCCTCGTGCCGCAAGATCCAGATGGGCGACGAAATCATCCCCTTTACCGACGAGCACGAGCGGGACATCACTGCGAACCTCGAGGTCCTGGCCAAGCTCGGCCTGCGAGTCTTGTCTCTGGCCAGCAAGCGCAACATTGGCAAGGTCGACAACCACGACAACCTCGACCGCAAGGACTTTGAGCACGAACTCGTCTTCCAGGGCCTCATTGGCATCTACGACCCGCCCCGCCCAGAGTCGGCTCCTTCGGTCAAGAAGTTCCACCAGGCTGGTGTGAGCGTGCACATGTTGACGGGCGATCACCCCGAGACTGCAAGGGCCATTGCTCTCGAGGTTAGTTTTTTTTGTTGTTGTCTTTGTTTATCCCAACTCATATCACACTAGCTACTAACAAGCTACCCCCAAAAAATAGGTCGGTATTCTTCCCAGCCGCATGGGCGAAATCTCAGCCGACGTGGCCAAGACCATGGTCATGGCAGCGAGCGACTTTGACAAGCTCAGCGACGACGACATCGACCGGCTGCCGCGGCTGCCCCTGGTGGTCGCGCGCTGCGCCCCGCAGACAAAGGTGCGCATGATCGAGGCGCTGCACCGCCGCAACCGCTTCGTGGCCATGACGGGCGACGGCGTCAACGACTCGCCGTCCCTCAAGCGCGCAGACGTCGGCATCGCCATGGGCGAGAGCGGCTCGGACGTCGCCAAGGAGGCCTCCGACATCATCCTCACCGACGACAACTTTGCCAGCATCCTCAACGCCGTCGAGGAGGGCCGCCGCATGTTTGACAACATCCAAAAGTTCGTCCTGCACGTCCTGGCCTGCAACATCGCGCAGGCCTGCACCCTGCTGATCGGCCTGGCCTTCAAGGACGAGAGCGGCCTGTCCGTGTTTCCCCTTGCGCCCGTCGAGGTCATGTGGATCATCATGATCACGTCTGGACTGCCCGACATGGCTCTGGGGTTCGAGATTGCCGCACCGGATGTTATGGACCGGCCGCCACACGACGTAAGTCTTTTTTTTTTTTTGTTTTTCTTTCGGGATACCACGTCACTCAAACGACAATATAACTAACCTTGATATCAACCCCCACAAAACAGATGAAAGCAGGCATCTTCACCTGGGAGCTCGTGGCAGACATGTTTGCCTACGGCCTGTGGACGGCCGCGCTGTGCCTGGCCGCCTTCCTGCTCGTCATGTTCGGCTTTGGCGACGGCAACCTCGGCTCCAACTGCAACAACAGCTACTCCGCCGCCTGCGACACCGTCTACCGCGCCCGCGCCACCACCTTTGCCGCCCTGACGTGGTTCGCGCTCTTCCTCGCCTGGGAGATGCTGCACATGCGCCGGTCCTTCTTCCGCATGCAGCCCAAGTCCACAAAGTACCTTACGCAGTGGTTCTGGGACGTGTGGCGCAACAAGCTCCTCTTTTTCAGCATCGTGGCCGGTTTCGTCACCATCTTCCCGCTGCTTTATATCCCCGTCATTAACACGGTCGTCTTCAAGCACGCCGGCATCTCGTGGGAGTGGGGCATCGTCTTCGTGGCCTCGCTGCTGTTTTTCATCGGCTGCGAGGCCTGGAAGTGGGCCAAGCGCGTGTGGATCCGCCGCCGCGCCAGCAAGAACCAGCCCTACGGCGCCGGCAACAAGTACGACCTCGAGAGCAGGGTCTTTGGCGCCTACTTTGACCTCAGCGGCGTCGCCCTGACCAGCGACTCGGAGAGCCGGACGCTGGCCGACGGGACCTCGACGGGGGAGAAGGCTTACGGCAAGCAAAAGGAGGAGGTTTGATTTTTGCTGTTCTTTTTTCTGGAAGAGTAAGAAGTTGTGGTCCGTGGAAGAGCGGGCTGGCTACTTTTTCGCATTATGATGGCCAAGATGTGATACCTTTTTTGCGTTTTTGTCAACGGTGTTGGTTGGGAAAATTGTTTCCATAAAGATGACAAGAATCTGGGTGACAGGCAACTGGACATGAAATACCCTTTTCTATAGCCCGGAGAGTTTGGACTCGGCTGGATATCCATCTAGGTGGCTTACCAGCGGCTCGTTTCCTGAATTTACATGTTTGCAAAAGTTACTTGTCGGGCGACTGTAAGGGATGATGCAAAGTACGGAGAGAAATGTCTGCCCGACCAGCCCCATTTAGTTTTCAGCTTCCCGCACCTTGTGCAAACCAAGTCTGGGAAGACCCTTTCTTTGATAGCTGAACTGTATCCCGGTCCATCGGATCGGGATTTTTCCCCCGCACTCCCTTCAGGGGGTGATCCTTGAGGACGGCAAACTCTCAATCACCACCATGCTCATTTTGCGGTTGGTCCCCTCCCACATTCAACCGTTTGGAACTAGATATATCATCCTGGTGTTTTTCGACCAGTTCGTGATGTTCTATTCCGACAACATATACCCAAACCAGTCGACCTCTCAAGAATTGCTCGTAATACCTGCCCAAGTCGTCATCCAAGAATGTCGCTCCAGAAGGATCATTGTAACCCGGGTGAAGGCTTGACCGGGCGGATTTTTGCTCTTTTGACCTCTTTACAATCTCTCAAGATTTCCCAATAAAAGAAATATGGATTCGTGCTGGTTGCACGTACCTTTGGTGGTTGCAATAGCGGGGATCAATTGATTTGTATTCCCTATATATGGGGAGAGAAGGGGCGCCGGGGACCTTCTTCCTTGTACCTCCTTCTTTCCTTTGGCGTTGGCGATAACTGCTCTCGGGTACCCAATTGTCCCAAGGCCGTTGGTCTCCCCTACAACAGGCAAAGGCGAAGTAGGGACCAAGCATGGTGAAACGTGATAAATTGGCGGGCGGCTGTTGGGCGCGGGATTAAATATACTAATGGATTAAGACAAGTTGTTATTGTCTCAAGTTAATTTTGCGTTTAACCTTATGATTATGAAGCGAGTGCAAGGCTGGACAGACAAGTACTTGTGTAGCACTTTGCGAGCAACACCTAGTTTTCATGAAGAGTTAGCTATTACGCATTATGCTCAATAGTATACATGTACCCCTTGCAGTAATCCAAACCTGAATAACTTGGGATAGCATCAATACAAGTGTGCAGGTACTGTTGTTTTGAGCAAAAGTTGGCTGGAAATTAGTCGACTTGGCTAGACAATTCTCCTGAGAGCTAAACACTTGTGTATTCTTCGGTAGCAAATTCATGCATCAAGTTTAATTTTGGACAATGAGCTGGGCTGTTAACAAGTACAAAATGACGGTATCAAGGCGTCCAAATACGTAAACGGTATGGCTTGAGTGGGAGGATGGACATCCAAATCTTGTTCTTATGACCTCTCAATAGCACTGACGTGAAAATAGGCCTGCCAGAAAGATAAGCCAGCTTACAGCCTGATTTATTCAGCTGCCTTCGCACCTGCCTTCCCAAAGTTCCTTCTTTTCCATAGGCAAGCTATCCAAATTCCAAAGAGACCTAGCCCGTCCATTTGCTAGACCAAGAAATATCCAGGGCAAGTTTTGGCCGATGACCTAACAAGCAGCTTGTGAAGTGATGTAGATTTGTAGATTATGGCCCGTTGTGTACAAATCGTGCGGGCCAACCAAAAGCCCCATATCTTCAATCGAGTTCTGGTAGCCTAGACTCGACCAGAAGCCATGGCTAATCCGTTATTGCTCGTAATTTGTCCGTGGATTTCTGGATTTCCCAACTTGGCGCGCCACGTTTCAACAACACAGGCGGCTTTCCGAGTCAGCAGCCGTCTCGATTTCTCTCAAGCTATCTACTTGTCAACGTGTCTAATGAAACATTTTGTCGAATACACGGCATCGTCGTGTCGGTATTGCAAAGCGCTGCCATTCCACCAGATTCCCGCCGAGCTTGCGCAGCCACGCTTTCAAAAGTCGTTGATCCCATGACGGGCTCCAAGAATACACCATTTAGTTGCGCGATGAACACCTATCCAAACATATAAGACTTGCATCTTTCTCCGCCCCTCCTATTTCAGTCTTTACTTCTGTTGGAATAGCAAATTATTATCGCACGTGGGCCAAGGTCATTGGTTGGGTAACTACACGCGCGATGCAGTTGCTTTGTAGATGGGGCATTTGTGGATTGGCGCACCGCTTTGATCTGTGTTTCGGAACCTGATGCGTATAGCCTCTTTTTATATTTAGGAGACAGATTAAATACAACCAAGTGTAGCAGTCCCCACTACTTATTTACCAAGCCCAAAGTCTTATTATAAACGTAGCCGAGGTTTATGAATACTTGCAAATATTCAAGATGAAAATCCCCACTTCTGGTAGTATAGATCTGGTTTTACGCATCCTCAAACAAAACGTGTTCGGCGATCTTGCAAAAACATACTAATTATAGAATGTGTAAAACTAATTCTTATTTTACAACGTTTCAATAACGTTTTGCCGGCTGATTAACCAACCTACTTCCAACTTCATAATCCCAAGTACATTTTTATAAATTTAACTGCCGGTTAAAAACCAATGGAATCCCCTCTTTGGCATTTTATCCCTGGCTTGTAATGCTTAACCATATTTTACATTCGCTGTGCGTATACCTCACTCCTTTCTAAAAACTTTTTTTATTTGCCCCTTCATCGTCAACATGCGTTCTTCCACACTTCTTATTGTTCCTTTTTACTTCCTAGCCGGCCTGGTTGCCGCCTCGGCCGACAAGGCCCACGACATAGAGCTCGACTTCGAGGGGCCTCCGTCGGGATGGGTTTGTTGCGACGCCGGCGCAGAGGACGCTGACGGAGCTTGCAAGGCCAAGGGTCTAAACGCCTTTTGTGTAAGTTGCCTTTTGTTTTATTTGCTTGGGCTGGGGCAAAAAGATAAACAAAAAAAAAGAAGGCTAATCCTTTCGTTCTCTTGTTCCAGTGCGGTCCTTTCAAGGCAGACAAGAAGCGGCCCGGCAAGGGCAACAGTGGATGCGACCCGTTTTTCGCAACTGTCCCCACGGGACGTGATGTTAAATTCCTCAACGGGTTTTGCACCGCCGGTGGTGATTTGCCTGGACATGTTGGATGTGCTTAAATCACGACGGATGGATCTTCGTGCGGAGATGTTCCAATAACAGTGTCTCGCGTTTGGCATGGGATGCCTACCCTGGTAGATGAGTGGATGCACGAGCGATCCGGGCGCTTGTAAAGCATTCATAGATGCACGGAACCTTTAGTCTGGTTTTTTCTTTTTTTTTGTTTTTTTTTTAGGGATCGATTACACCTTTACTTCTATGCTTGGAGGACGGAACTCGGCCAATTGTTTAATATAATTTAGCATCAAGATCAGACTTGACTTTTGAACCAGCCTTTGTGTAAAGCAAGTCGTGGTTATCTATTGGTGTCTGGGCCAATTTTTCAACATTCTAGAGGCTGCGTCGTATCGGTTGTGGCAAGACTCAAGAAATAAAACGCCACAAAGGGGGAGTATAAGCTAAAGACAGGAGTGTTCAGGTCTGGATGTGTCCGTAACAGGGGTAGTAGAATTGGCCGTAGAATGTAAACTGCAAACCTTCAAAAAAGGATCCTTTTCACAGGCTTTTGAAATATGTCCAAAACATACATTTCGCTCATGTTCATATTCCTTATGACCAGAGTATTGCACTAGGCAGCTTCTGCGGCTGCTCGTTTGGTATGTCCTGATATTAAACTGTAACTACTCAGAAGTTCCCATTGCCGCATCATCAGTGACCCTTCTTGTGTAGAAAGAAAACTAAATTAAGAAAATACCAAAGCCATTAAACCCAGCAGATCATGCACATAAAATTCAGCCGCAGCCGCCCTGCTTGTTCGTTGCACTTTTGCTTAAATCCTTGCTCTTTAATTAGTCGTTCGAATCCAGGTTCTTCCCAGACGCAGACACGGCCCATCTGCTCTGCCAAGCGAACCTCTCGAGGCTCTGCAGCGGCGTGACGTCCCTGGAGTTAATCACGGCGTTCCGACAGGCCTCGACCAAGGTCTCATCGAGGGCCAGCTCCTCTGGGTCCTTTTCTGTCGATAATTTTTCCTCTTCAGGGGACGGGCCTTCTTCTCCTGGTTCGACACTTCCCCCTTCGACCTTGATGCTGGGTTCGTCCTTAGTGCCGGCGGCTTGTTTCAAGGCCAGCCCCTCGGGTATCGTTGGTGTCGTTTGCGAGTTTGGAATTGACGTCGGGCTACATTTCCTGTCGTCCACGCCCCTGTGAAATGCCAACTCGTCATCCAAAAGGTTACCGCCGCCACTGCCGTGGCGCCTCTGCCCAGCCCGTTGCTTCGCCCGCTTCTGTCTCCTCTGCTGCCTGCGACGATCCCCGCCATCAATGTCAAGCCCGTCCTCGTCGATGCCGGCGGCGCGCTCCTCTTCGCGCGTCGGCACGATGCTGCCCGTCACGAGACATCTTGCGAGCAGATGCGCCGCTGCAAAGCGCGCAGTCTTGCGGCATCGGGCCGCAATACCCGCGCCCTCGCTGGACGTTGTTGCTGGGGCGATCAATGTCTGCTGCGCCTGTTTGAGACATGGCCGGAGACGCCGCTGGAGATTGCTCGGTGCAGGTTGCTTGAAGACCTCGGTCTCGCTTTCAGAGTAGTCGGACAGCGGGTCGAATTTGGAGATGATGCACGTCAGCTCCGACAAGTCCATGTTGGTGTTTAGGAGACCGCGTGCCACCAACGGGGATTCCGGTGTGGTTTCTGTCAATCAACAACGGGAAGCTTCTGCTCATGTGTGGGTGAGTAACCTTGATGGTTGATGTGGGATTGTGTGTCGGTGACTTTCATGGGGAAGATATAGAATTGAAGGTGAGGTCCAAAGTCAAAACGTTGGACACGTGCATGGGCTCGAATGCAAATGCAAACATACCTTGGCTATGAAATTTGCGAGGTTGGGCTCCCACAGAAAACATGATTTGTTTTTACTATGTAGTGGCGTACAAAAGTGAAGCTAGTGCTGCAGCATTGCCCTGTAAATGAACACAAAAGCATAATCGAAGAGGGCCACATGATCTGTCAGATGCAGTCCCTCACCCATTGTGCTTTTTGGTTCCACCCAGTAACGCGATGCCGTCGAACCCTAGGGCTAGGAAATAAGTTTTTCACACTTTATCGTGCCCTGTGCATTTGATATGTACATTTGGCACTAGATCTAGTCTAGTTCGATAAAGAGGCTGGTCATGTAAGATGACCATATATTTGCTAAGAAGAGACGGAGATTGTTGCCCAGAGATGAGGGAAGTAGTTGCAACCTATCAGATGGCGTATAATGTTTATTGACTTGATGCTTTGTGTGCTGAATGGATCAAACATGCTTCTTTCCAGCATGTATTTGGGGTCAACTTTGTCACATAGTGGAAGCTTGAATACAAATATCCCAGGATTCCCAGCAACATGTCCAGCCCAAGTAGTAGGTTGGAAAGTAACATTAAACTAGCCAGAGGGCAACACAGGGCCCATCCTCAAATAGCCAAACCATAACTCCAAAAAGTGCCTAGCCAAAGAAAAGCCATCAGACCTAAATCCAAACCTAACATCCATCGCAAGATCCACCAACCCCTCAAGAAGGATATCTGATGGGCCTGCACGAGAACCTCTGGGCAGGCACAAGCACCGCAATGACCCCAACCCTCCTGATTCTTTTCTTGTGCTCGGGCGTCTGGGCAACAGCCTCGCCTGTGACAAGGCAGGTGGCCAACTCGTCGTCGGCGAAGCGTGCACGTCTCTCTGGGCTCCCCTTGGCTCTTGCGGTAGCTCTCGCTGTTATCCTGCCACTGCTACTGCCGTCGCCACCGCTGTCGGTCAAGGTGAGCTGCTTCAGGCAGGATTGAGGGGGCATGGGATCGCCATCCGTGATGAGGAGTCGCTTGGTGCCACTGGTGAGCTTTTTGATATCGAGCTCGAGGGCACTGGCGTCTTGGGGCAGGTATAACGGACGAGAGCGATGCGGAAAGGGTTAAGAGGGCAGGTGCGGTTGTTGCGCGGGAGGAACTCCTTTTATACCTCGCCTGTCCACGGGAGGCTGGAGGTAGGGCCAAGGGCATGCCGCTTAAAGCACCTGTCTACCTCGAGCAAAGCTCACACATTGGCAGAAAAGAGCGTGTCAGAACGCAATAACTTTTGTGTGAGAGGCGAGAGGGCGCAGTGTTGGCAGGCACGCCTTCTCTGCTGTGGAAGCAGTTTGCACTTTCCGACCGCATTATCTTGCAGGCACATCTATCTAGGAAGGTACGAACGTTACCTACCTGCCTGCCAACCTAGGTGCCTACCTTGGTACGCACCGTATGCATTGTACCTAATTGCAGAGCCAGGGATCTTGGATGGCTGATGCCTTTTGGGAAAGGGTGGGGAAGAGTATTACGGGAAAGACAACGACGGGGAGACCACGGAACAGACAGATGAACACTCCAACCTCATCCAACAATAACACCACCAAGTCCAGCTTAATTTTCAGGGACATCCACAGCGCATGTTAATAATTGCCATACCTGCTCAACTCTGCCCCAGACATCGGCTTGGTTTCTGCTTCGAAGGCTGCAGCTTCTGAACGCCACAGTCAGCTAACCCGTCTAGATGTTTACAAATACACCGACCGACTTCCCCTGGAAACCCCACCGAGACAGATTGCCGTGGCTTCAAACGCTTCTCAAATGTTCAAAGAAAATACAGCTCTTGTTTACATATTTGTACATGTATATATATAGACATCGCTATGAACACAGCAAACGTACATTGCACCAAGATTCCTGACAGGCAACTAGGTTATGCACGGCCCTCATGCCTTGTGTCTTGGACGGCATGAAAAAGCAAAACGCCTTTTTTTGCAGCTTCTTACCGCACGGCTTCAGTAAACATGGGGCTAACTGGGCGGCTTCTCCTGGGGACGTCCCGGCTCAAAAAGATGTGGGTGGTCCTGGGCGAGGCCCAGCAACGGCCATTGAAGTATTCGCGGAGGGACCGTCATACCCAGCAAATGCCAGTCCGGGTAGAGGCGTTGTGTGCTCATAAAGTCCCCGGGCAGAATAAAAGAGTCGGGAAGGCCCACCAGGCGCGCGCCCTCGCGAGCATGGAGGTACCTGATGCACGGTACGACGCCTCCTTGGCCGTCGTCGGGCCCCGCTGTCAGGTAGCAGCACATCGTCTCAAGGGATCTTTCCCCGAGGCGGTTCGCCAAGCTTCTCTGATGAGATATGCGGTCCCTGGTCTTTATACCCTTGATTTCTACGCCTTCTGGCGATATCCTCTGCCAGAAGCCGACACGATGTTGATGGTGCTTGGCCGGACCCGGTGGACGCTCGAGAGGATTCCGATGTTGCAGCTTGAGTCGACGAGCATAAATTCGACTCCCTATGGGCCTGACCTCATCCTCATTCAGGCACAGTACGCCGTCAACCATTTGAGGCACCATACCGTTGGGCCAATACCTATCCTTGTTGAGTCTTAGATATTCCTCATACGATAGCAAAAAGTCCTTGAGTTCCAAGGTCTGGTCGGGATCACGTTCGGCGGGACGAGGCGAAAAAGGGCCGGGGATCAGATCCTTGCGGACGGCGAGAACAATAATATGCTCCCTGCGCTGGGGCAGACCAAATGAGCCTGCAGAGTACAATTCCGAACCGGTCCAATAACCGGCCTCGTCGAGCATTTTGCAAAAATCTGTGATGGTGTAGGCGCCTGTTTTGATGCCATGTTTCATCCTTTTGAACTCCAGCATGATGACCTCGTTGCGTTGGTGGTGGATAAGACGGAGCAAGGATTCTACAAGTATCCGGATGTTCTCGTCCGTCATTCGAAGCTTTTTGCCACAAGTAGCTAATACGAGCCATCGAGATAAGGTTACATCTTATCAGCGAGTGAAAGGAGAGACGATCAAGGTACTTAGGTGGAGACATGGGTGACTATGACGGGTTAACCGCGACTGACTTACGGAGGCCGACAGAAAGTACGTTTGCTCTGGGAATCTCTTTCAAGTGATGTTTCACCACTTCGGAAAAATCGCGTTTGTCTACAAAGTTTTGCTCCATCGTGTGATTTTTCTCATATATGCTGGCGGCCAACTCGCTATTGTCGTTGGCGTAGACGCATTTCAGACCCAGTTCCGAAAGGGCCATGGTGGCACTGCCGATGCCGCAGAACAGATCGGCAAAGGTGCCAGACAGGGCTGGAGTCGAGGGAGATGCAGCTTGCTTCTCGACTTGGGCCGTGCTCGCCGATGACGAATGCCCAAAATTAAGTCGTTGGTGGAAAGGGAATGCATTTTGTCTTGTTTGACCGCTGCCAATGACCAGGTTGAAGAGAGGGCGCCAACAACTGATGTTGTTGGCGCTGGAAACCGATAGAGCCCCAGTACGCACTAGCACACGCCTTGCCGTTGCCGTTGAAGAGCTGTACCTAGATTTGGACAGCCTGCTGACGTGAAGTCGCCATGGTATGGGCGTGGATGATCGTACCATGATGGACACCTAGGTAGGTACCTAGGTAGGTACCTAGGTACCTTAGTCCAGTACCTGTGTATCAGAGACTGGGCACGGAGCCCGCCTTATACATGATCTTGCGTTGTCGCAGTTTTGCTGCTGCGCCGCGGCGGCTACACGAAGCGACAGGCGAAATATAGAAGTTACCTTGAGTTCCTCCGAGATAGGTAAGGTAGGTTACCTATCTAGGGGCCTTTGGGTAATGGAGGTGGTAATAGCGAAACCTAATATGTGGAAAGTGAACCTAAGGTGCCCAACATAGGGGAGGTTCGAAGCCGTCGGGTTCAAGCAAGACGCGTTCTGTTTGTTCAGTTATTTGGCGTTGGTCAAAATTTTCACGTGAGGATGGATACCTACAAGACCCCGGAAAAGAGCTATCACGTGACGGAACCAAAAATCAAGCTTTTCCTTACGAAGTACTCGTGGAGCTTGTGAGCCCACATCAGTAAGGAACGTCTTTTCGTGGGTATAACATCTAATTATCTTCACACAGGGGTGAGGTTACAGTCGACAAATGACCAGGCTTGGAAAAAACGAACTCTTTTTCGAGGTAATTACGGAAGCGCCCTGTGAGAAGTTAGTTCTTCAGCTACAACCTTAGGTAACCTTTCCCGCAACAAGGACCGTATTTATACCCAAGTTTGCACTGTTCCGTTTTCAGCTGGAAGCCTGCAGGCACTCCGGATCGCTGCGCCACCCCCAAGTCCAGCTGCCACTGAAAAAAAAAAAAAAAAAAAAAAAAAAAAAGAAGTCCGGCGGCAAGGCGGCTATGACATTGACTTTGATTGTCAAGGTCGGATCGGATGAACTGTTCGTACAAGCACTCGGTAGTATTACCAGCTTGCCAGGTACCTGGAGTAAAGCAAGGAGGCCCTTGCCGTTTTCTATTCGTTTCGCATGGTAATCTGGCCAGCCTTGCCCACCTGTCTTTGTGTTAATTTGCTTGCTTACTTGGGTAGGTTCGTAGTTCGTCGAGATCGACAGAATCCGCGACGCCAAGGATCGTAAATTACTCCACAGGCACCAAAAGTGATGATAAAAATTCCGTCTGCTGCCAGCCCATGCCACAATGTATAACATGGCGATACTTGGCTCACAAAACGTGGCAAGGCCATATAAACCTGAATCTAGACAATTGATCCTTCATGATTATTTCTTACCCGTAACCTGTACCCGGGGCACATCACCACTGTAAAAAAGCACCTTGCCTTGTTCAGGTAGGTTCGGGTACACAGCCTCTGCTTGCTTACAGATGTGGAGCAGGACAGCCCTGCCTGCAGGCCGTCATCTCGACCGCCGAGATGCTATTGGTCCAGGCGTGACGAGAGACAGGCACCAAGGACCCCGGTCGCTGCTATTTGAGTCGACATGGATCTGATACTTGCATTTTGTAATGGGGGGGGGTCCTTATTTCTCACCCGTGGAGACTTTTGCACTGTTCGGATTGGACATGATGCGTCTTATTTCGACGAGATAGGAATGGCTCCGAATGCAGGGGCTGAAGTGAAAAAGAGTATGATATCTCACTGCAACACGCTGTGCCCGGGAAGCCTTCTTCCCCCATTTCTTGGAAATCTTTCCCAGCTCCTTCTACTTTTCGTTGCACCGCATCACTCTGCCGATTGCATCCGCCATACTCAAACCCTGCCTTTTTGTTTGGGTTCATCTGCAAGAAGAAAACAGTCACACAAGTCTCAGGCAGAATCCGTTATCCCGCCATCATCGCTTCAACGCGCAATAAAAAGCGGGATCGACCGAAGCTTGTAACGGAGAAAGAGGGGCGTTGCGTCGTTACAACCCTCCCGATTCAGTTTCCGCCACCATGACCGACTACTTCGACAACTGGTACTTTGCGACCAACAAGACCAGCAACACATGCCCAACGATCCCCTTCAAATGCGTCGGCCCAAACGCATGCGCCCGTGATCCCAACACGGGCCGCAGCTACTGCTGCGACGCCGGACCCACCGCCGTGTGCTGGACCGGCTCGACGCCGTGCCAGGGCGACGGCTCGACCATGGCCTGCGGCTCGGGCACCAGCAGCTGGTGCTGCCTCGCCAACGGCAGGGAGAAGTGCACCGAGACGAGGAACCAGATCAACATTTGCTGGAGCACGGCACACGACACGCTGCGCAACATCAGCGTCGCCTCCCTCGAGGCCGTGCAGTCGTCTCTGGCCTCCAAGAACCCCGACGCCAGCTCCCTGATGTTTACGCCGACGGATATCATCGCCGCCACCAGGACCCCGACCGCAACGCCCTCGACGTCAGTAACGACGACCAGCTCCGGAGCTTCCTCGGCGACTTCCAGCACGAGCACTTCCCCAGCCGCCACGGGCGCAGCAGGGGCCGCAGAAGGCGCGGGGTCGGGCAATTCCAACACGGACTCGTCCTCCTCGTCCTCCTCGTCTCTCGGGCCGGGCGCCATAGCAGGTGTCGTCGTGGGGCTCGTCGCGGCCCTGGCCATTATCGGGTTGGTCGGGTTCCTCATCTGGAGGCGCATCAAGAGGAAAGAAGCCGACAACATGGCGGCCGCCAACGCGCAGTCGCCGGGGACGAGCGAGCTGTCTGCCCAGAACGGCTCGCCATTTTCCCCGCGCAGCAACGCATCTGAGCTGCCGATTGGATACTCGCACGCAGACAAGACTCACTACGCCGCCGACAGCAATCGCGAATATTACAATTACAAGGTCCCCGCCACCTCACCGTCTGAGATGCCCACGCCGTACACTGACGCCACGCCTGCCGAGATGCCGACGTCGTACAACACGATGAGCGAGCTGCCTGCACAGCACTATCATAGCGGCGGGGATCATGAACAAACCCCTTTTAATCAGAACACGAGGCGTTAGCGGCACCTTGGGATCATTGTGTGTGGTATTTGTTTTTATCAGCCTTGGAGGGGGAAAAAGTTGCGATACCTATTTTGTATTAATTCTTGAATAATACTATCATTCTAAGCATCAATTGGCCTTCGCGATATACGCTGTTGTGCATACATTCGCTGGCGCGACAAAAGCGCTAAAAACCGGGATTGAGCCTTTGCTACCAGCTTAGCAGATGCCAATAATGGTGCCTTAACTCAAATCCATATACTGACCAAATCACAACCATCTCCTCTTTCTCGATAAAAATCCCAATGGCCCCCGACTCTGAGCGGCATGGTCAGGGACCATCCGCGGCATGCTGCTGTGGCGCTTTGAAAAGCTTATTGTTGACGGCAAGAGCAAAAACCATTTGACCACGCACGTGAAGGTAGACGTCGCATGTGATCCTACGCCCAAGAACTCAACTTGCTGTGCTCTTGGGTGTGAAGGAATTCCTCGTGACGACAGTTGGGTTTGCCCTAATCAGTGGCGTCTCTAGTGCAAATCCAACTCGGGCTTGTAATGAGAAAATCGATTCGTAAAACGCTTGCCACTTTGGCTGCCGAAGAATGTGATTAATTCGCATCGGTGCACCTGTTGGGCATAGACCAGTAGTTACGCTGAGGAGGTAGAGGAATAAGAGCTTGTTGCGCCAGGGTAGATACTGGTGTAAAGATGCAACCAATAATCTGCAGTCGAGCGCTACGTCTTCTCTCGTCCCGAATCATAGTGATGGCCATTGGTACCCGCGTCGCTATCGCCGTCAAGCTCAACAACCTCGTTGATCTCCATGTATCTCGTGACTTGGACAGTGTTATCTCCCGAAGACGCGGCACTGGAACCGCCGCCACCAACAGGTTGCATATTTAGCTCCACCAGGTCGTCATCTTCCGAGTTGTCAACGAATGGATATGGATTCCCTGGCGGTGTTTGCTGCGACTGCAGTGCTTGGCGCAAGTGCGGCGGTTCGGGGCTGAGTACTATGTCAGGTGTGTCTTCATCGATGGAAAATCGAGACCGCTTCATGCTGCCGGCGCTGCGGGCAACGTGGGAGCCAGTCCGGCAACCGCTCCCCTGGTCGCTGAGCTTCTTCCCGCAACAGTCCCAGAAGAAGCCCTGCGGGAAGCGCCGGCGCATCTCGTCCGTGTCGATCGGGCCGTCGTTTTCTTCGTCAAAGTCTTCCAGGTCCTCCCAGAAGCCGTCGTAGTCTGGTTCTACGTCACCTGCTCGTCACAATTTTCCATACGTCAGCGAGCGGCTATAAGTGCGAAACGGGATGATGGATTAAAGACTCGACCCACCTTCGTGGTAGACACATGCGCCGTCCCTATCCTGGCTGCGGAGGAAAGTCTCGCTACAACGCTCGCATTCAAACTCGTCTTCATCCTGATCTTGCTCATCGTAAACCGTGGGCGACTTGCGCTTCTTCCTTTGTGACTCCGAAGCTGACTGTTCGTAGCGTGCGCTTTCGGGTGGTGGTTGCAAAAGTTCGGAAAACTCGACGGCGCGCTTCAGGATGGACGGGTCGTTGCACAGAGCCAGCAGGACTGTATATGCCGTCCTCTCCGGGAGGGCCTTGATGCGATCCATGGCTTTTGCTTGGGACTCGCGGTCGAGTTTGGTGTGTATGTGTCGATCCCAAGTCACTGGGGTTCTCGCATGCGGTGGATAACAGCTCTGGCAGGGCAGCTCGGCTTTCCGCAACACACGTAGCGGTACGTCGAGACTATGGCGCGGCTTGCGGGATTGGTAAAGTGCAAAGATATCTACCCAGATAGATTATGCTGTGTCTGCAGCCCGACTTGTGGTTCTGAGAGTTGAAGTGTAAGTGTGTGTGTGGAATATATTCGAGTCCAGTCAGTCAGTGATGCAACTGCTTGCTCTAATTCTAAAGTCGAAATGCTCCGTAGTTCGCCTAGGCATGCCCGGGGATGCCTTCCCAGGGGTTGAGCTCACGAGGGAGCGGGCGGGACGGCTTTAGCTTCCCGGTTGATCGTGACTGGTTCGACATGGAGCTTGTGCGGATTGCGATCAGAAGTGGTCCAAGCTTGATTGAGTCAAGAAGGGTTCAATGCACAGACCAAGTCGAAAGCCGACCAGGCTATACCTTGTTGCAAGCTACGGAGTAGCGTGGGAAGAAGTACCTTGGCTTGCTTTTAGGTCCCAGAAAGTCGTAAAGGTGGGCCATTTTCTTCCATCACAACCCCACAACCGCAGAGTTGACTCGGGGAAAAGTGACAGCCTGACAGACTGACCATGATCTCGGGTCTCGAAGATATTAAGGGACATTTATGTGCCTGTACCTTGTCCAAGTTTTGGACAGCCATGCGAACGCCAGTGGTCCTTGATCGCGAATAACGAATGGGTTACTTTAAACTTATAACTAACTATCTTTTGACTTTTTTTCCTTCCTAGACATGCATCGATCGACTACCACATTCGTCGACCCGTGTTCCAAGCAGCCACCCGGATACAAACCACATCATAATTTTATTTTGTTTGCCCCTTGCTTTCTCTCTTTTTCTTCTTCCTTTTCGTGTCACATTCATGGTGTGACAAGCGTCACACTCGTTATGCAGGCAGTCCACAGGGCGTGCAGGGCAATTGTTTTCGACATGGTTCTTCCTGCCTCTTTAACTCTCCGATGATTGGCGGCAAGGCACTTCAAACGGCAGCCATCATGATTGATGCTGCCGCCAGGCGGGGCAGGTACCAGCCAGCCTGACCGCCAACATTGATCGGGGCTGTTGTTGCTTACTGGAGACGCATCCTTCCCGTCCACTCACAGCTGTCAAGTGATTCAGCTCCCCGGTAATTGTCGTTTGTATTCTCTTTGGTGTCCAAGTATTTGACCTACCGGTAATGTATCAGACTGGTATCGATCACATTTAGCTATCCAGTCAAGCCCTGTCTGTTTGCTCACCCGTTGAAGAGCCGCAGGGACCGTTGTGCCTACTTTGGGTTGCAATACAAGCCTCTTTGCAATACTATATACGGGGACAGACTCCCATTTCGATCAATTTCAATTCCGACCGGTCAAATATTCCGATAATAAACTGGACCACGTCACCTGCGATTACACCACTAGTTCTAGGCAGCGTTACCACTTCTCACCTATAGGAAGCTCCTCTTTTCCGAAAGACGGACCAGGCAGCCCCGATTTGACCAAGGTACTCTACCTACCTCACTCAGCTGGGTAGGTAGTTTTATATGGGATCGCCATTCCCTGCACAACAGCGCTCAGCCACCGCAGCTGCCTGTCAATCAACTCGTCACCTAGGACTGACCTCAAATTCTTTCAACCGGTAGCAACTTTGCCAGACAGGACTTGCCCGGATTTTGGTTGAGATCGCATTCGAGACATTTGATTATACATGATATATTCATCAGAAAATCGTCCAGCAGCTCTTCTTGATATTTCTGGTCTTCACGCTATTCTCTCAATATCATCCGCTGCCTCATTGGCGTACCTTCTGTTCTTGACCAGGCAAGTCAGCCAGCCGCTGTCTCCGCCATGAGTGACGCCGTCGCAACCCTCATTGGCCTTCAGGCTGCTACCGGCGGTACAACCATTCAGGACATACTTAATCGGACTGCGCCGGGGCTCAGCTTCATACCGTCTTTTCTTCGAAGATGGCTTCAGATCGACATTAGCGCCATAATAGGGTTGCTCTCGCTAATCGGTGCCATGTCGAGCGGCTTCCACTTCCTGAACCACATCGGCCTCAAGCTATACTGGACTTTGACTCGATTCTGCACCGCCTCCGTTGCCGTCGCCGCCAGCGATCGTCTCAATCGCGAGGTCCTCAGCTGGATCTCATCCACAGTCCTTATGCGTCAAGGCACCCGCGTCCTGGCCGCCCGCAGCGAGATGGTGGACGATGAGCGCTACTACTACCAGCGCCCAAAGACAATTCGCGACGACTGCGCCAACGAGACGCGCCGGCCCGTTGAGTATATGCCCACCTTTGGCACCACGTGGTTCTGGCATCGCAAACGCCTGTTCATAGTTCGCTGCGTTAGAACCCACAACCACCGTGGCGGCGCTTTCAGCCGCGATAGTCCAGAAGAGTTCTTCGACGCGCCAACTGGTGAAGAGCCCCTTGTCGTCATGTGTTTTGGCCGTTCCGTAGCCCCCATCAAGCAGTTCCTCAATGACTGCCGGGACTGGGGCGAGGCGCAGCGTGCACGCTACGTGACCGTCCGTACCTGCAAGAAGAGCTATAATGGGGCACATTGGGATTCGACGATCCTGCGCCCGACGCGACCAATTCAGACGGTGCATTTTGACGAACAAGTAAAGAAGGATCTGATCGCCGACATCATCAACTATCTCGATCCGCACACGCGGGACTTTTACCATCAGCGAGGCATCCCCTACCGCCGCGGCTACCTACTGCACGGCCCACCCGGCACCGGCAAGACTTCGCTCAGCCTGGCGCTCGCAAGCATGTTCAAGCTAGAGCTGTACCTCCTACATGTGCCTAGCCTCGCCAACGACGGCGAGCTAGAGTCCATGTTTGACGAGCTGCCGCCAAGATGCATCATTCTTCTTGAGGACATTGATGCCGTAGGGATACCCCGACGGAATGAGCTCGCGGCGCGAATGACTGGCCTTGACGACAAGGACGATGATGAAGACGACGAGGACGAGGAAAACGGCTCTGGGAGGGGCAGAAGCACTCTCTCGGGCTTGCTAAACGTTCTCGACGGTGTTGCCAGCCAGGAGGGCCGCATCGTCTTTATGACGTCCAATTTGGCCGACAAGCTCGACCCGGCGCTTGTCCGCCCCGGGCGCATCGATCGAAAAATATTCCTTGGTAACATCAACCAAGAGTCAGCGAGGCTAATGTTCCTCCGCATGTATGCTGAGTCTGATGATTCACAATTCGCTGACCTTGGACCCGCTGCGGAAATGGAAATGTCAGAACTGTCCGGACAGACCACTCCTGCAATCATCAGTCCTGGACCACCAACAAGCCTTGATGAGAAGGTAAACACAGTTGAACTCGAGAAGGTTGCCGCGGAATTTGCTTCGCACATACCCGACGATGCGGTGACCCCGGCTCTTATCCAGGGATTCCTGCTTTCACATCGCTCAGACCCGCTCGCAGCACGGGATGGCATCCAGGACTTTATCAAAGACGAGATGTTGAAATTGGAAGAAGCCCGTGAGAAGGCACTGCGAGCACGTGAAACTAAAGCACGCAAGCGCAAGTCTAAGGCGCTCGCACAGCTGGGTGCTCTGGCAACCCTGACGGCAAAGACTCGGGCTGCTGTGAGCACCGATAGCGAAGAGCCGGTGGGGAATGCAACGGTTGAGGCGCTGGCGAAAACTGCAACTAGTGGTGCTGCGGGCGGATTGGGTAGCCCATCTGATTCTAAGGCCGCCCCCGGAGCGACAGAGGGAGCTGAGGCCATCAAGAATGACGGAAGCCATACAAATCACACGGAAGGTGCAGGTAAAGATACTCCCAGTGGCAAACAGAGCAAAGCCGGTGAGGACGGGAGTATAGGAAATGGCACAACTGAGGTCGGAGTTTGATCAATCATCGGAGACATAGACGACTGCAGGTAGCGGTCGTCATGTGGATGTTGACAGGTCTGTTCAAGCCGGGGGCGACGTCGAAAGGCCAGAAGGTCGCTCATAGTACCATTGAGAGGGCATTTTGCAAATGCAGGCCGATGTTAGCCCAGCGGTCTCACCGGTTATCAGTCTGCGAGCAAGTCTTCTGCTAGCAGGACTGGAATAACTCTGAGCGTGATTTGATGAGACATAATATATTGCGGTTTGTAAACTCATGGCCTGCTTGTCTCATTGTCGATTTGTTAAGCTATTCTCATTTTACCCTCTCGGATCACTGGCATTTTGTGCTGACAATGATATATCGATCGAGCATGCATCGTTACTATATATACAAGGTGCGTGACGGATATATGTAAGATGTGTGTTATGCGGCATGCGTCACATCCGCGGGTATTATGGCGTGACAAGAAGGATGAGGGGAAGTAGTATCCAACATACCTGCGGGACCCCGCCCTGAATCAGACCCAAACCCGAAATAGCATGTTCTTATAGTCTGACTGCTCGCGTCTGTCTCGTCCATACTTTTACGTTCATCCTGTGAGCAACAGCATCTTGAACCACGAATCTTAGCATAGTCGCCTGCCACGCCCTATTTTTCTAAACCAAGCATCACCCCACAAGCAATGGCAGAACCACAACAGCCAACAAAGGCCGAGCCATGGTGGGCGGCGCTTCCGGCACCCAGGGCACGCTGCCCAACCCTCCCGGCAGACGAGGTACTGAAGCTGCTGGAGGAAAATACAGGCACTGCCTCAGGGGCTAGCGACGTGCTGCTCGTCGACGTGCGTCGCGACGACTGGACGGGCGGCACCGTGGCAGGCTCAGTCAACCTGCCGGCGCAGAGCCTGTATGCGACACGCGGGGCCATCTATGATCTTTGCAGGAGGGCTGGGGTCAAGAGGGTCGTGTTTTACTGCGGTGAGATTCAATACTGTTTACATTACTCTGCCATAACTGCTGGGCAACCTAGTGGTCTTTCTAACACGGCGATCGCCTACTTAGGATCCTGCTCAGACGGAGGCAGGGGATGGAAGTGTGCAAACTGGTTCCAGGACTACGTCGACGAAAAGGGCGACACTGAGATCCAGGGGATGCTGTTGGAAGGAGGCATCAAGGGGTGGGTGAAGCGGTTCGGGGGCAAGGGTGTACAAGGCTTTGATGCAAACTGTTGGATGTAGGGTTGGGAGGAAAGCTGCACGCCACAAGGCTTCGGTTGAAATCTGACGTTGTCTCATGGGTATCGTTTCTTTTTCTCTGCCCGTTGGCTTCTTAGTTGGAGAAGCATAAATGAGGCCGCACAAGCCACGCCACGCCACATAGCGAGTCCCGCATACCAAACAAGGCCCCTTGGTCCCTAGGTGTGTCACGACCCGACCGTCTCTAGGTTGCGGTTGGGATGAGAACTGGCCGGCTAATTATAGACACCATAATCAACATAGCTGGCCATATCAGCTCCCTGGTTCAAGAGCATCTGGACCACATGCGCGTTGCTCTGCGCTCGATCCCCTTCCGGTGCTTTCTCATTTTGGCCTTGTTGGACCCTGGCGTAGATCAAGTTTAGTCCTTCCTCACAATGACTGGTCCGTTTTCTTTTATCGGCCACCACCGCCACCGCCATGCCTGTCGTCGCCGCCTATCCGCTCCATTGCTTCCAACATGACGACCGAGTTTCCACGAATGACCTGCACACAGTCAAACAGCAGTCAGTACATGGATGTAAACAAGACCAGAGGAGTGAACAGAGTCTGAGATTAATAATACTGACCACAGTGCCGATTTTGACCTTCTCTCCGCCGTCCTTCTCCTCAAAGGCATCCTCGAGCACAATGTTCAGGAACACGTCGTAGCCGCGCACGACACCGACGACCTTGCGCGAGCCGTTGAGCTGGACAAAGACCTTCTTGTCCAGGTACTGCGTGTGGGTAATATGCCGGTCAGTATACTAGTGCCGCTGTGGAGGGATCTGCTAGCCTTCTGGGAAAGCTTCAAACTCGGAGGCGCGCACCTTCTTCAGCTCGGGTTGAGGAGGACCCATTGTGTAATCGGCGGAAGTGTATTCGTGCGGTTTGCAGAAGGGTTTAGGGTGGTTTCAATTTGTCTGCAATCGACAGCCCAAATAGTTGTAGGGGCTGAGACACGGTCGCGGTTGTTGTTGGTACTTTTGCAGCAAGAGGCCGTTCACCCTGCATCCATCGCGAAATGGAAGCTCCTGCGCTACGAACTGACCGACCAGCAGCGGGCGCGGGGGGACTGCTTGTAGCACGTGACGCAACGATAAGCCAAAGATAAAGAAATTCGCAGGGAAGCTCCGCAGTGACGCGACTGGAGTTCAACCTTCGCGTTGAATCCCTGTCAATCACTGTCGCATGGAATCAACCTCCAACAGCGGAACAGCCCTGAAGTTTGCCATAACTGCCCGTAATTCAACGAAAAAATCAACTGAGACGACCTCGCTGCTTGTTTGGAACACAAATCCTCATGTCAAATCTTTTCAGCTCAAAACGAAAACCCCGTGCCGTGCGCACGTTCGGCGGCGATGACGACGATGACGATGCGCCCAAAACGGTCGAAAGTTCAACAAGCGAACCAGTGAAGGAAGGTTAGTAATTGGGCCCCTCTCCAGGACACTCTTATGCTTAGCTTTTTTTCTGGGCCATTGTGCTGATCAGCGGCATTTTATCATCATGTTCAGCACGCTGACGACATGCCTTGAGCTCGCTTTTAGCAAATACATCCACAGCACCACTCAAGTTCGGCAAGCGCCCATTCAAGCAATCTGCCCTCAGGAGGAGCATCAACGTTCACGAGGCCCCAGAAGGCGACGATAGCAACATCGCACCACCACCCCCGCCAGACTCCAAGCCAAAACCTACAAGTGCGGCCGCCGACGACGACGACGGGCCGGTGGTCGTTCGCCCCGCCCTCAGCCGTGCCGGCTCGACAAAGACCAAGAAAAAGCGCCTCTCCAGTCGGCTCTCCTTTGGCGGCGATGCAGCCGAGGCAGATGACGGGGACGCAGCATTAGACACGGCATTTGGCACCCCGAAAAAGACCAGCCTATCAGCTAGAGCATTTGAGAATAGCGCTTTGCGAAGTCGCCTCCCCATAGGTGGAAGCGGCAGCAGGCCGTCCCTTGGTGGTGACGACGATGGGCCGCGCTATAGCAAGGAGTTCCTGGACGAGCTGGCAAACAGCACGCCCAATACACCGCGAAACATCTCTTCGCTGCGGATTCACGATGGAGACGGACCGCTCGCCTACGACGAGGCGATGGAACTCGACATGGCGGAACTGGATGGAGCCGTTATAGTCAGCGAGCCGGGCCAAGTGACCAGGCACAAGCCAGAAAGCACACCGTCCATTCTGACCGAGACGCAGATCCGGGAGCGGAAGGAACGCCGTGCCCGCCTGGCCGCCGAACAGGAGTTCATGCCGCTGGAGGGATCAGACGAAGAGGAAGCTGAGTACATCAGCCTCGGATCCAGGAGGAAAAAGGAAAAGGAGTCGAGGCTAGTGAGGGAGGATGAGGATCTCGGGGAGGGCTTTGATGAGTACGTCGAGGACGGTGGGCTGTCTCTAGGCCGTAGGGCTGAGCGTGAGGCGGCCAAGAAGAGGAGAGCCGAGATGGCGGAGCTCATAAACCTTGCTGAGGATGATGGCGCCGACGGGTTAGCCGGCGATCTGAATGACGATGACGACTCGGAGGCCGAGCGGCGGGCTGCCTACGAGGAGGCGCAGACCAGGGCGGGAATGGACGGGTTGAACCAGCAGCAAAAACACTCTACGCGAGTTGGCACGGCAGGAGAAGTCTTTGAGATACCACGAATGAAGCCACTCCCCGACCTGGCCGGCTGTCTGGCGCAGATACAATCTGTGCTTCTGGGGATGCAGGGCGACGTAGCAGCCAAGAAGGCGCAGGTTGCGCGACTCGAAATGGAAAAGGAGGAGATTGTCACGAGGGAGGCAGAAGTTCAAGCTATTCTTGACAAAGCGGGCAAGGACTACCAGGCAAAAACAGGAGTGTCCTCGGCAGAGATCATTCAAGGGAGTGCAGTCAACTCACCGCTGAGACCAGTACCGCCGGCGGAGCGGGGGCTCGAGAGCTTCGGTACGCCGACTAGCAATAGGATAGATATAGACATGGACGACGGCGCGACGGGTCAAGTTTGAACTGTCGTATATTGTACTTGAGATACTGTAATACGCAACAAAAACAAAAGAACCCTTGGATTATGGCTACTGCCATGCTTTAACTCACGTTGACTGAAACTGAGAAACCCACCGGGACGCCTGATAATGACGGTGCACTGCTGTTTGCACAAGTGGTATGTTACAAGCTACCCCAAACTAGACACGATGAATCGACCGACGATAACCTTTCTCGAGGTTCGTCAATGCCTCCTCCTCCCTCCTTTTTCAATTCCGTGTTTCCTTCCGGTCCCACAAATACCCAAAAAACAGACGATAATTGCCACGGACAGTATCTATTTGCTAGACTTGCTCACGCCAGCACCAATGACACCAGGCAGCTTCTCCTCTCCGACGCTGAAGAGCATGCCCACCGACAGGCTGACCAGTCCGACCAGGGCAACAGTCGATCCGGCGATGAGCCAGAACTGTGTGCTGACGTCCTGCTTGGCGCACGTGTTGCCGGCCCAGAAGGTGCGGCTCTGGACGCCCTTGTCGTCGTTGATGGTGGGGGCGCACACGCAATGGAAGCACACCAGCGCCTTGTTGTCGGCAGACGTCTCGGGCTTGTTGTCGTCGGCGCTGAAGCGGTTGTGGCAGGCGCCGTGGCCGGAGCAGCTGTCGGTTGCGTTCATGCAGGCCGAGGCCGAGGAGAAGCAGGTGGGGATCTTGCGAAGCGCGGCGGTGGACGCCGACGACGACGAGGACACGGGCTGCTTCTTGTGTCCAGTAGCCTTGGCCGAGTGCTCGTTCGCGCGGGGGTCGGTTATGACGGCCTCGGAGGCCTGGCGGCGGTTCAGGGTGTTGGTCGCGCTCGTCCACTCCTTGACGCCCGCGGTGCGGCTGCTCTCGGGCACGAGGAGAATCATGACGTCCATGTGCTTCTTGGTGGTGGCTGCCAGGAGGGTGTCCAAGTTCGAGGTCAGGGAGGAAAGGAATTCCGGGTTCTACAGATATCATTAGCAAAAAACGTTCAAATGAAGACCTGATCGAGGTAGTTAGTCGTCATAGGGCGACTCACCTTGGCAACATCGTGCTTGGCCACCAACGCCCGACCAGACCAGCACTTGTCGTTCTCCGGCGTCGCCAAGTCGGCAAGTTCGTCACAGCTTGACAGCAAACCAGAAAAGTCCCTTTGCAGAAGCTCCGCAGTCGCGTCGGCGGACGGCATGTCGGCCACGGTGAAGGCCAAAGCCTGCTTTCTGGCCTTGAGCCCCTGCCTCAGTGCCTTGCCGTTGTCCTCTGTGATACCCTCCAGCATCAAGACCATTGACGGATTCCTGTCCTCATCCTTGCTACGGGAAAACAAAGCCCTCGGCTCGCGGCCATACTGGTTCAGGTAGGCGAGCGCGCGGTCCGTCTCAATCTCGTCGGGCAGATCAGCCGACAGGCTGCTGTGGTCATCGCCGGTCGACACGCGCTGGAGGAGGATGTGGCGGACGAGCTGGGGTGGGAGGCGCGGGCGAGCGGAGCTGGCATCGTGGTTGGCTGAGAGGATGAAGGCTTCAGCATCGGTTTCGAAGCGGTTGCCGCTGCTTGCCAACGCCAGGCCTGCTAGCGACAGCGAGGCGAATGTTTTTGTGCACCACTTCATCGTGTGCGCAACGGGCGGTTGTCTTTGAGCTGCGCAGAGTCAAGTCGATACAGGTCGGAGGCGATGAAGATTAATGTAATCAGCCTCAAAAGTTCAAAGGCTGTGTTTCGGCGATTCGGGATTGATAACAATACATGTAGCAATGGCAAGCACAAATGATTCGGAGGAGCTGCAAGGCCATGCAGTACAGTACAATACAGTGCTTAAGAGCTCCTCCGCAGACGTTGGAGCCGCCGTCTTGACGTCGTATGGTGTACGAGCACAGACCAAGGCAACCCGGCTCAGGCAAGCAGCCAGGCAGGACAGTTGAGTGGATTACGTCAGCCGGCTACGCTGGCCTCAGCGTGACGCGATTTCAACGGCGCCCGCCCGCCGACCGATGCAGGGCGGCGATTTACGATAGAATTTGACTCCACCACTTAGCAGCGGCGGACCATCATCGCAGGTTCCGTACGAATCCGAAATCCAGTCAAGGCCTTCTTCAACATCGAGCATCGCGTTACGGCTTTGGATTCCAACCAGTACTTCTCTGGCTAGCATCCTGCCACTCGAAACGATTTAATGCGATTAATCTGGTTAGACCGTCGTTTTCAGCGTTTCTGCGCAGCGCACGCATCCCCCACAACGAACTGCTTCTCCAGCACCACCCGGATCCTGCTACCACATCCAGAAAAAGCGACCCGGCTTTGCAACGGTCAGAACTTTTCCTCGAGCATTGCTGGTCATACAGATAGCGATCCCACACGGAAATCGAGTACTCTTACCAATTCCGCAGAGTCGTTTTCCTCCTCGCGGCCGCCGCTCCGGCGCGCCACCCGCTCGATAATCGCCCTCCCGTCGTCATAGTCGCCATGTTTAGAGCCATCTGGCGCCGGCCCTGGGCCAGGAATAACCCTCGGTTCGATGTCGTACATCTACACAAAACCAACATCCGGGAGCCATGGCTCAGGTTAGTGGTCACCGGATACACTGCGTTGTCTCGCTCCGTGTTATCCTGACTTTTATGCTAACAAAATCGCTCGCTCCGTATAGTCGGAACCTAGGAAAATGTACCGCAACATTTGCCTGCGCATATATCATGCTCTACCTCTTCGAAAGAAAGCTCGCCGAAATAGACATGGAAAGTATTCAAAAACATGAAGAAGACCTTCACTTCCCCGGAATCTTCCTGCCGCTTCCTCACTTCGAAGTCCTGACCCAGCCCAAGGGTTTCCCTCGGAACGGGCCAGTATGGGAGCGATACACGCGCTTTGTGGAGGACGAGTCGCGGCGACAAGCGGCTAATGGTATGCTCTCCTAATATGTTGGTCTAACTATTATCATAAAATCCACGTCACTAACATTCGGCGCTTCTGCTTTGCCTCAAAATAGTGGAGATCATGGACAAAGTTAGCAATGCATACAAGGCACCTGGCACGCCATGGGTCAAGAGATTTGGACCACCTCTATCAGTCAACGCACACCTAACCATAATATTGCCCGGTGGCCCCAACCCAGAGCCTTACCAGCTGGGAATGGTCTTATTAGACGACAACGAGGGACCCTTATTCCGCAGGCGCCTCGTCACACGGAACTACTGGAAGAGAGTTGAACGGGTTTTCCATCCACAGGCGCTGTTCATGGCTTCCTTGGCCTTCATGTCTTGTCTGTGGGACACAACAGTCGTCGAAGTCAAGCAGGCCATGGGCGTAGAGACGGAGCCTGCGAAGCCGGCGCAACCACAGCAGTGGTCACTACGCAACGTCCCGGTCTGGAGTCCTGACCCTCCCAAGCAGCCTCAAATTCGTATCTTGGGACCCTTACCCACAGGCTTGCCTCCGGCATTTGGTACTTCGAAGCCGGTCGTGCCACAGTCAACGCGCCCAGGGGCACCCAAATATGATGGTGCTGGGAAGGCATCCTCCTCCTCTCCTTTGCCCCTTGTAACGCCCTCTGGGATCAGTCCGCCTACTGGCGAAGATAATTCGCAATCCTTGACCAAGAACACGGATAAGGACCAACAACAACAACCGCGCCCCGGCTGGACAGACGAGGAAGGAAACCCTCTCATGCCCTTGTGGCTTGACTACATGGCCAACCCGCAGACACATGCACCCCTGATGAAGAGGATGCAAACAATATCGCAGGCGCCTCGGGCTGCGTTCTTACGAGAACTGAGCAGATACCCGGCATGGCGACCTCAGAATACGCACGAATATCCCCCACAGGGTTCCATCAGGCTTGTTGGCCCTGTGGTTGTGACCACGCCTGGCGCGTACGTTCACCTGGAGGTATCGTACTGGTACGATCCGGCTACCAGAAAGGTGATTGATCAGGGCTCTGAAATCAGCCTCAAGGCTGTGGGGCACAGATGGGACGCCAAAAACCCGCAACAAGTGCAGTCGAAACCGACGGCCGACAAGTGGGAGCCTGTCCAAGGCACAGAAAAGAACGTACAGCCAAGAGAGCCCCCAGAACGCAAGGAATGACCTTGATAAAAACCCAACTCAGCTCTATTTGTTAAACCACCAAAGTTTGTGCTGTCTTGAATTTTCATTTGTGTTCCTGTCAATCGCGACCGCAGTCGAGTGGATTTGAATGAACGACAGTAGATTAGGCACAGCGAGATACCACCAAAGCATTGCATTACCAGCTATCATCTTTGTGGTTTGTGGTCAAGCCTTCCAAGTGAGAAGAAATGCCATGATTCACCAAGATCTTGTGCTACCGTTGGACAGTAACTGATTGGACCTCCAACGACTTGACAAAAAATACACTCTATGTAATGCCGGGCCATGGGCCCATTCACAACCCAGTGGGCGTCTCCCGCCTCCACGGGGTCGCAACTAACATCGCTGCCGTAGCCGGTCTTGTGTTAGCTCTCTTGTCTCACCTTGCTTCACTATAAAGACAGGATGAACCAATTCGATGCCTGGGATTGTGCGTTTTTTTTTTTCTTTAGCGCAGAATTCATGGTACAGGAGAGCCTTTGGTCTCGGTGCCACGACAGGGTTGTCGGTTGGTAGTGGCATGTAGGGCAGCGCTCCCGGGCTCACGTGTATAAGAATTTTTCAATTGCTTCATATTCGCCGCATGGTTCCCCTCAGGATGTGGGAAAGGCGCAACGCGACGATATAATTATAATAATCCTTGCAAAGATGCCTCCTTTCAGAACAGTATCAGGCCACCAGTTCCCTTGGCCTGATGGGGTAATTAACACATGACCCTTATCAGGTTCAGACCCCGGTCGCATGTTTAAGCAAACAGCCGGTTTCCACGCACCAAGCCATATCAGCTGCTGTGCGATCCCGAATCTTAAGTCTGGGCGGCGGCAGGCACCCGAGACCTTGAGCACCGGACCAAAAGCGAATCGGGCGGCGCGGGCGCAGACTATCCGAGATATAAGCTGCGAAGGGGAGTCATCTGGTAGAAAACGATGACGGCTTTTGAGCCATGAAAATGGATCAGCTCGGATAGATAAAAAAGCTAGACCTACCAATAAGATCATTTCCTTGATCCAACGATCTGGGGAATGGACCAGGGGTAAAAACTGATCTGCAAACTACCGGTACGAAATATTACTGAAGAGACAGCCACGGCAGCGACTGGAGATGGCCAATACGAACGGGGGCTTGCGGACTGGGCTGGAGGGCTGCCAATAGCAACCACTTGACAGGTATACTTGTGGGTATCAATCAAGGCGCCACGACACAAGGAAACAAGTGCCGAAAAAAGTAACAAAGCGTCTCGAGGCTTGAAGTGGCGGCAATACCCCGTTGCCCCTGCATGGAATATATCGATTGCTCATGCTTAAATTCAGCCGAGCCCGAAAAAAAAAAATTTAATTCGGCTCAACACCGAACCAGTACCATAAATGGCAGACTCTGGATTCGCCCCCTCTTCTTGTCTCACCCGTAAACGGTTGAATAGTTGCCTTCGTCCGGCCTTTGGCACACGGTGAATAGTACAGTAGACCTTGTGGGTGATCCGAAACGGTTCAACGGAGCTTACCGCGCCAGGCTGCCAGGATTGTGGACAAGAGAGAGAGAAAAAAAAGCATAGATTAAGGTTCGCTACGCCAGGCCTAGATAGCCAATGAAGAGACGAAAGCAATGACGAGAAGAAAAAAACAACCCTCCTTGATGGGGCCAAGCCACGGCATGCAATCTCCGTTTTTTTTTTCCCCCTTCCTTGCAGAGGGTTGAAATACGATCGCAAGGCTGAGAGGGCGGGCCCGCTATGCCATGGTTCAAAGGTATCAGACATGCCACCACCAGCAGCACCACCGCAGCGACCCTCGGCTGTCCAACCTCCTCGCCATCTGTGCCGCTCTCTTCACAGTCGCGGCGACCATCATGTTCACGACAGCGCTGCTCCTGACCCTCGCGGGCGGCGTCGCCCTGGTGACGCCGGCGCCGCTCAACTGCCCGATCCAGGGGGCCGCATTCCCCAAGCCGCGCGACCTGGCCTCGTCGCCGACCATGCAGGCGGCGTTTCGCAACCTGACGGCGACGTTTGAGGCGCAGGCGGCGGGTGCCGGCGGGGGCGACACGTCCTTTTCGGTCGAACTGTGGTCCGTATCCGACCCGGGGGGCAGGGCGCCGTTCGAGTTCCACCACACGGCACGGGAGCTGGCGGGCTTGGAGAACAACGCGGGGGTCAAAAAGGTCGACGGCGACACCGTCTACCGCATAGGCAGCCTGACCAAGGTCTTTACCGTTTACACGTGGCTGGTCGAGGTGGGCGACAAGGACTGGAGCACGCCCATCACCAGGTTTGTGCCCGAGCTGGCCGAGATTGCCATGGACGAGGCCGAGGCCGTCAAGCGGGACCCCATCATGAGGACGAACTGGGAAGAGATTACCGTGGGGGCGTTGGCCAGCCAGCTTGCTGGCATCATACGTGATTGTGAGTGCGAAAACTGCCAAAGAGATGAGATGATGTATGCAGACGTACTCGGAGTGCCCATGACTGACTAGATGGCCGCAACCATGTCAGACGCCCAAGTAGGAGAGATGGGAACGACGTTGGACGCCAGCACTCGCGCAGCCCTTGGCCTGCCACCATTGCCACCGGCCGACATTCCACCTTGCGGGCCGACCCGTCTGTGTGATCGCGAACGTATGTCTTGTCGCTGGGGGGGAAACTGATCAGTGTTTTGGGTACATGTCTTGGGGTTTGCTAACGAATCTTTTACACGGTGTCCAGAGTTTTTTCAAGGCATGGGCAAAGTCCCGCCGCAGTATGGGCCCAACAAGGCCACCGTCTACTCGGACACGGCCTTCCAGATCCTTGCATATGCGCTGGAACATATCACAGGCAAAACATACGGCGACATGCTCCACGACTCGGTGCTGGCGCCGCTCAAGCTGAACAGGACGTACCTATTCAAGCCCGACGACTCGGTTGGCATCATCCCAGCCAATGGCAACAACGCTGCTGCTGCGACGGGGTGGTCGTACAGCATTGGTGAAGCTGCTCCGTGAGTTGTGAACAAACCCCAATCAGGCATCCGCTGGCGGCGCACACAAACAAATTATGCACCCCGGCTGACACTCGTCAACACACAACAGTACAGGCAACATGTATGCGTCCTCATCGGACCTCTCTCGCGCGGGGCGCGGAATCCTGTCGTCGGCGCTCATGACGCCAGCCCTGACGGGGCGCTGGCTCAAGCCGGCATCGCTCACGTCGGAGCTGATCGCGGCGGTGGGCTACCCCTGGGGCGTGCGACGCATCGACCTCTCGCGGTCGCCGCGGTACAAGCGCGTGACCGACGCCTACAACAAGGCCGGGCGGATCGGCAGCTACGCGGCGCTGATGGCGCTGCTGCCCGACTTTGACGCGGGCTTCAGCATCATGCTGGCGGGCAACTCGCTCGTGGGCAACCCGACCTTCAGCTGGGCCGACACCATGGGCGGCGTGCTCATCCCGGCGCTGGAGCAGACGGCGCGCGAGCAGGCCGACGCCCTGTACTCGGGCCGCTACCACGCCGCGGCGGGGGGTCTCAACTCGTCGCTCGAGATATCCACCTCGCCCGACCGCCTGGGGCTCGGCGTCTACCGCTGGATCAGCAACGGCACCGACATGCAGAGGGCCGCGCTGTTCATGGCCAACGGCGCCCCGCCCACGAACCCCAGCATCCGGCTGTACCCGACCGGCCTGGAAACGGCGCGCGAGGGCGGTGGGCGCAAGGTGGCGTTCAAGGCCGTCTTCGAGGACCTGACGGGCCAGGCGACCGATCTCATGTTCACCACCGACTGCGGCACCTGGGTCGGAGCCACCAGCGTCGTGGTGGGCGACGTGCCGCTGGACCAGTTCGCCTTCAACCTGGACAGCCGGGGTAGGGTGGAGAGCGTGGAGCCGATGGCCTTGAGGGTGGTGCTGAACAAGGGTGCGTAGGGCGGGGATTGTTTTGGCTGCATGTATGTACACTAACCGGTAATGATGAGTTTAAACTTTTTTTTTTCTTAACGAGACCAGTCGTAATTGCCTACCTAGTTTTTAATTTTGCGTTGTGCCATTTACCACCAAGCCACCTGCACTTACCTACCGTACACTTTACGTAGCACGGGACGTGTCGGCAATGCGGGGTTGCTGTACTGATTACGTCACTTCAGTGCTGCTTTTTGTCGCGGAATCTTTTCCGAGATCCCCTGAAGCCAGGCTGTTGCTGCCCTGTTCAGTTCGGAGCTGCAAGAAAACATGCAACACCCCCAAGACCGCATGCTGTCCGATCCTACAAAGCTTTTCTTTTCTTCATCGGGCTCGTAAGTGGATGATCGCCAGGGAATACATGCAGGTGTGCCACAATTGGCAGCCGAGGTCCACGTATACCATGTATGGGGTTTTCTACACCAACATACCCAAGGTAGGAGGAACGTGGCAGGAATTCGATGGCTTTGCGTCCAATTGAAATTTTGATCTACCTAATCTTGACTTCAACACTGGATTTACCTTAATTTTCCTTCAGATCCAATGCACAGGCGAATCGAATCTCGAGACAGGGTCTCGTGCATGTTGCGCACTCTTGACACTGCATACGCAAGACCTCCACTTGTCCGACCATTTAGGTACACCGGACGGCATGCACCTTCAAGTTTTAACGTCTCGGGGTCCGCGGGGACAGGTACTGAAAAAAAAAAACTGCCTTGACTGCGTAACCATTATGAGATGGCTCTTTGGACTACCCGAGCGGATAGGCAAAAAGAAACAAGGACCCTCCCTGTCTTGCTGAACCTCGGTCGAAGGACGAGACGCTGGTCATCTTGTGAAGACGTGCAATTGAGCAGCCAAACAGCGATTTTTTATCAGATCGAGGCTATTGATGCAAGATGTTAACCCCAACAGCATATCTAGGAAGGTACGTACCTACCTAGTTGGCGGGCAAACCGAAAAGCAAGGTCAGCCCTGTCTCAGCTAAAATACGCCACCATGGACATCTGATACTACAATCCTCGGCAACGCTACGTACCCAAGACAGCTTGCCAGCTCCCAACTGGGTGACTACCTAGTTGGGTACCCTGCATATCTCAATGAGTAGCTAAAGTGCCTTGGCAACCTTAACAGGCCCTTTACCACGACCGCTCGGCTGCTTTTTCTGTTGAGCTACCGGCAGATGAATAGCTAGGTACATTTGACCAAAAGCCCAGAGGACGCAGATTAAAAACCCCAACAGCCCCAACTTTGCAAACTCTTGTTTAATGTACATGAAGACATAGACTTGCAACTGTTCTGCATACTACTTCAATCTTGGGATCGTTTTGCCAAGTCGAAAATCCATTGCCCAATCTGCCTCCAGCATTCTACCACCTGCTTGCTAGTGCACAACCATGAACGGCACACACAATCCTGACAGGGCGGTCAATGGCGTCCACCGGAGCAACGGCACCAACGGCACCAACGGCACAAGGGCCAACGGTGTCAATGGCACCATGACACACGAGGATTACGACGTCGTCATCATCGGCGCCGGCATATCGGGAATAAACTCTGCCTACCGTCTGCGCGAAGCCTTCCCGGACCTCAAGTTTGCCGTGCTGGAGCGTCGCAACGTCATCGGAGGCACCTGGTCCTTTTGGAAATACCCGGGCATCCGCTCCGACAGCTCCCTGTCCGTCTTTGGCTTTTCGTGGCACCCCTGGCCCCACGAGGTCGACTTTGCCCCGGCCCACCTGATCACCGAGTACATTGAAGACGCCGCCAAGACCCAAGGGCTCGACAAGCACATCCGGTTCGGATACGACGTCCAATCCAGCTCCTGGTCGAGCGATGAGCAAAAGTGGACGCTGGAAGCAGAGGTCCACCACCAGAGGCAAGGCGGCGATGATGATGATGATGATGTGCGTCACGTCACGATCAAGACTGGGTGGGTCTTTATGTGCAGCGGCTACTACGATTATTCCAGGGCACGCGAGGTCGACATCCCCGGTCTCGAGAGGTTCCAGGGCGAGGTGGTGCACCCGCAGTTTTGGCCCGAGGAGACGGACTGCACGGGCAAGCGCGTAGTGATCGTCGGGTCGGGCGCAACGGCAATCACCATCATGCCCGACATTGTCGACAAGGCTGCGCAAGTCACCATGCTGCAGCGCAGTCCGTCCTATGTGCTGGCGCTGCCCAAGAGGGACCGCATCAGAAACCTCCTCCGGCGCATCTTGGGCATCCGCCTGGCGAGCAAGATTGACTTTTGGCGCCGCTGCCTGCTGGAAGTGATCTTTGCGCAGGGGTTCCTGCTAAACTTCCCCGAGGCGGGGCGCAGGTACCTCAACATGGAAGCAAAAAAGAACCTGCCGTCGGACTACCCCGTGGACGTGCACTTCAACCCGCGCTACAACCCCTTTGAGCAGAGGCTGTGCATGTCGCCGGACGGGGACTTTTGGCAGGCGCTGAAGCGGCCCAACTGCCAGGTGGTGACGGCGACCATCGACTCTTGCGACGAGGGGGGCTTGGTGCTCAAGCAGGGGCCCAAGGGCGTGCACACGCCCGAGAGGCTGGACGCGGACATGATCATCACGGCGACGGGGCTGTACGTGCAGATGCTGGACGGCAAGTCGCCCGTGGTGGACGGCAAGGTGAAGCCGACCAACGAGAGCTACATCTGGCGCAGCTGCATGCTGGACGGCGTGCCCAACGCCTGCTCCATCCAGGGCTACGTGGCCGGCTCCTGGACCCCCGGCGCCGACGTTCGCATCAAGACGGTGCTGGCCGTCATGAAGCACCAGAGAAGGGTCGGCGCCACCTCCGCCACCCCCTACATGACCCCCGAGGAGAGGAGGAGCATGCCCAAGCGTCCCGTCATCCCCAACAGTTCGACCTACCTCAAAGAGGCGAGGAGTCGTCTGCCGTTGGTGGGTGATAGGGATCCGTGGCGGTACGGGTCTAATGTGGCCGCGGATATGTGGCAGTACTATACGGGAAGTGTCACCAAGGGGATGAAGTATGCGATGTCGGGGAACAAGGAACATGAAGACTGAGAATGCAGTCTTGTGAGGGTTTGGGTTTGGGTTTGGTTTTTCTTGGATGACTTGTTATTTTATTTTATTTTCTTGTACACTTTAGTAGTTGGTGATTGACGGTACAATTGTTTTTTGCTGTAGATGGTTGGATAAGGTAACTACCTCAGGCAGGTATGTATGTATGCAGCTTTGCTAGGTATCATGAAAAGATACAAATCAAGACTCAACTTAACCCCTAACCCTGTGCTTATGTTGACACTCGAACCTTAATTTTTCGTCAGAAGAGAACAAATCTTTTGCCGAGCTTTCCGTTCTTTTCGACGTTTGCTGCTCACCATAGCAAACCAAAGCCTCAATTCACAGCCGACAAAACAAAAACAGTCGATTCGTATAAAAAAAAAAAAAAAAAAATGGGATCCAACGACATCGCACCGCCGCACGTGCCCAAGCACGTCGTCCCGGTCTGCAACCTGCTCCTCCAGGCGGGCGGGTCGTGCTGGACGGCGGCGTACGCGCTGTACCTGGTGGAGTCGCGGCGGTCCAAGTCGTACGGCATGCCCATGTTCGCGCTGGCGCTCAACTTTGCCTGGGAGCTGGTGTACGCGCTGCAGGTGGCCGAGTCGCGGCTGGAGCGCACCGTCTTTGCCGTCTGGGGCGCCATCGACGTCGGGCTCGTCTACGGCGTCGTGCGCTTCGGCGACCGCGAGTGGGGCCGCCAGTCCCCCCGGGTCGCCCGCCACCTCGGCGCCGTCTTCGCCGCCATGCTGGCCGTCGCCCTCTGGCTGCAGTGGAGCTTTGCCAACTGGTGGATCGCCAACGACGTCGGCAGGCGCGAGGGCAAGTACTACCGCGGCGTCGTCGGCCCCGACACCACCGAGCTGGGATTTTGGACCGCCGCCTTTTGTCAGGCTTACTTGTCCGCCGCCAGTTTGGCGCAGCTTGTGATTAGAGGGCATTCTGGGGGTGTCAACTGGTGGATCTGGTGAGTGAATTTCGGGTGTTGGGATCTGCATGGAAATCCATGCATGGATGGATGCCGACTGACATTTGATCGTCTCAAAATCCAGGGCATCCAGGCTCACCGGCTCCATCGTGGGGCTTTGGGCCAACTACAGCTGGGCCTGGTACTGGTGGCCCGAGGCGCACCCCTATGTCGTTTCTGAACCCTCCATCTTCTTCTTCGGCGTATCCATGCTCAGCGACCTCATCTACGCCCCCGTCTTGTGGAGGACCCGCGCCACGGAAAAGACCCTAGCAGACGGCAGCAAGATTGCAGGGGACGCACAACCCGACGGCAGCTCAGTCAGGACGAAAAAGACGCTTTAATGCGCCCTTTGATCCATGCAAACAAAAAAGGAGCCACGACTAGTGCCACTGGTGTCAAGGTAATTAGTTGAATTGGGAGAGGAACACGTGAAGAAATAACATTAATATCAGCGCTAGCGAGGCCACGAGACCCGCCCGTTGAGCAGCCTCTTGGGTATATATATATCGTCCAAAAATCCAAAAATCCAAAAACTCATACATATGAAACAGAAAACGAATCTCGCCTGTGTATCTGCCCTCCCTGGAGCACATACTTTTGCGTCTCTTGCGTCGTGTCCAACCTGCTCTGCTGGGTTGGTTGTGTGCCGTTCGAGTATCCCTTGCGGGTGGACCTGATCTTGTCGCGGACCAGGACGCGAAGGGCCGGGATGGATGCTGCTATGATGCTGAGCCCGATCTCGAGGTACGAATAGATGAGGAGTTCGGAGGCGGCGACTGTTGAGAGAGAGATGCCAAGTCAGCTTGGTGTTGTCTACAAGGGCTATCAAGTGGGAGGGTAAGAGAGCACAAACACTTACAGGTAAAATCACCAGCAGCCAAACCGGGTATGTATGCTGCCTTGACGCAGGCGGCCACTCCAGCACTGTCACTAGTCGTCAGCCCGCTGCTATCTCAAACGCAAAAAAGGAGACAAAAAGAAAAAATAGGCCGCAACATTGACTTACAACACACCCAAACTCATGGCCGAGGCGATGCCTATCTTCTCGGGGAGCCTCATCTGCAAAGACAAGACAATCTTCCACGGCACCAAGACCAGCATGATGTCAATGGCACCCGAGTAGGCGGCCATGACGATGGACATGATGGACTGCTCGGCCCTCCAGCAGTCGCCGGGCAGCATGGGCATCCAGACCTTGGCGGGCGGGTTGCACTGGAACCACTGGCTCAGCAGGTTGGCGGTCATGGCGAGGTTGATGGTGACGATGGCGAACCAGACCAGCACCCTGGTCAGGCGGTCCGTGGCGATGCGCAGCAGCGTCATGCCGAACGACGTCTTGCTCAGCTGCGCCGCCAGGATGGACGTCGTGCCCGCGACGTTGGCCAGCAGCGTGAGGTCGCCCAGCCGGCTCGGGCCCACCGCGAATATGTGCTTGCCGCTGCCCAGCGAGACCATGATGCTGTTGACCAGCGCCGTCGCGTACATGCACACCCACGACACGAGCAGGATGTAGTCGTCCCACCACAGCCCGCCCTCGGACCGTGCCACCTTGGCCCAGAACCGAAGCCCCATCAGCAGCAGCGCCACCGCCGTCGTCGACCAGGCAGTCGCCACAATCACCAAGCCCTTGTCCTCCTGTGCCAGGGCCCCATTGATGTTGGCGTCCATTTTCTTGTTATTGTCTTATTGTCGGGTTTCTTTTTTGCGCTCAACTATTCGGCAGGCGGGGAAAAAAGGGACCAAATGCCCTTGGTTGGGTCATTGGGAGACCGCTATCTCGTTTGGACTGAAAGACAAAGACAAACAAAAAGAAGAAGAAAAAAAAAAGAAAGATGGGATGACGGCAACCAAAGGATCCAAAGGGAGGGTCGGACGAGGGGGGCGATCAACAAGCGAGTGGCGGCATGGCCAAACTCTAGATATACATCACCCAGAGTCAAGCGGGACAGATTGACGATTCGGGGGACCCCCCCCCCCCCCCCCCCCGGGGAAAACAAGGGTCGGTTCAAGTTTGGGCGTTGGCAGCCGTTCGGTTGAGGGGAGGGGTTCAGAAAGCCGCATCTGAACCGCGAGGATGATGGGGGGAAAAAAAAAGGCAGGTAGGTTGAACAAAATTGTGGAAGGCATTGTATACGTGAAATCCAAACCAGCTACAGAAATCCCGAATCCCTATGCGCAAACCCCGGGACATGGATGAGAGCGGTAGCATCGCCGCGATTTGTTTCGCTTTCAGATTGAGACCGCCTTTTTTTTCTTGTTCTTATTTTTATTTCCTGTTTCCTTTTCCTTTTTGACTTTTTTTTTTTTTCCTTTTTTTTTCCCCTTCTCATTTGATTTGGGATTCAAGGCTTGGGGACGGAAAGATCCACTCAGGTTCACACTCTCACGTTGCATTCACTGTTGATTAAACTTTGGCACTGCCGTGCTACATCGCAGACTTTCTTTTTGTCTCTGTTTCTCTGGCTCCTCTGTTTCTTTGTTTTCCCTTTTTTTTTCTCCTTTTTCCCGGATTCACCACCCAGCCCATGCACAACACCAAAATAAGCTCGTCCCCAAACCGTAGCTGTTAGGGCTGCTGACTCGCGCCCGTCCTTGTCTCGGCTCGTCTCAAGGTCTCCAACCGGCCATCGCCCCGACAATGCAACACTCCACAAAAAAAGGGATTACGTTTTGACGGCAATCGAAACCACTTAAACCCCGGGGGGGACAGGGCCCATGGGGGGTTTTATTCTCGTCGCTGCCAGCCATGCGTTTTAACCAACCGCCCGCCAAGCTGGACTCTGTCTGAAGCAAACGGAATAATAGTTGGTCATGCTAAGCCGGGATTTTTTCTCCCATCTTTTGCCCCTTCCTGCCGGCTGGAGCCCAGGTCCCTGAAAAAAAAACCATGTGTCTGCCCACTGCAACGCAGCCCAATAATAATAGCTTGGTGCTGCAGCTTGATAGCAGTTGCCCGCAGAGGCTGGGCGTTGTGTGCTATCATCTGCGAATGCCGTGGGGAGCTTTGTTTCTTTTTTGAGATTCTTAACCACGCCAGTATTACCTATTAAGCCTCCGGCTTCTCGAGATCCGATGATAATCCTCCGTCCTCGTTACGTCTCCATTGAATCCTCGTGATATGTTTATACGTGGTACAGTCATACTTGACACGTGGTGGACGCAAAGTTGATCAGTAGCAATAAGCTTTTGACAACAAGCTTAACCAAGAATCTGCTAGCTTTTTTCAGTTTGGTTTCTCGGTCTCCCAAACAATACCTACACACCATTTCATGGTCGAGCTTGTTCCCCCCCAAACGATTTGCTGCCAGCCAGGACACCTTGGCTTATCCTTTCGCAAAAGTCCCAAGGCAAGCTACAAATCCCCCGACGCGATAGACCTCGACAAGATTTTCGGAGTGTGGGGGACAGGGACAGTGATCGACCTTGAGACGTGAGCCTGATTTCTCAAAGGCGCCTTTTTTGTTCCATCAAGGAATGCCTGCGACCCCATATACAGCAGGATGCAAGGGTCATGGGGCGGAATGGCGCTTGCGCACAACTCAGTCCACACACAGTCCACACCACCACGTACGTAATAACTGCGCCCGAAACGACTTTCGATTCTGCCAGTGCCGGCTCCCCGTTTGGCTCATCTTTTTTTTTTCTTCTTTCGTCCTGACTAAGCCAAGGTTACGGGTAGATCGGTCTCCTGGGATTTGCCGTCGATGGGGTCCTTGACCTACCGGTCGATCTCTGGCTGCGCGATTCCAAATATTCTATTAGACACACACAGGCTGGGTTCGAGAAGCTCAGTCATGCCACTGTCCAAACAGCCAAGTATCCGACTGGTCGATCTGAGTTGATGCTTTGGCATCTCTCCGAGCATGAAACGCAACATTTTTGAGTTTCACCTTCACTTTATGTATATGAACCACGGCAGCAGAGCAAGGTGGGTGATGGATGTCCAAGGACATTTTTGCGAGACTTGTCGCAATGAACTTGTAGCATTCGTTCAACAGTGGAGCAAACGATTGACAGACACACGTCAAAACTCTTGGAACAAAAAGGCAGCCCGACTGACAAGTTGGTCTTGAATAAGGGGGAGATGCAGGACCTCGGCCACAAAGTAATCCCAAATATCCAGAACAACTCCCAAACATCCAGTACAACAACCCCAAGCCCGAAAGATGCAACAGGACGCCAAAGCTCCCGTCTATCGCTGCAAGACACCTTCTAGGGCGACCCTTGCATGGGAGGTCGACAAAGCTCCTGAAGATTTAGTCTAGATACCCGGGTCCAACGCGCGCTGGCAATCCATGCTACAGCCTGCGCAGCCACGATCTGAGCCCCACGGACATATAGATCTCACTCGCTGGTCCGATTTTATTTGTTTTATCTCTGGCTCAATCTGGGGATGATTCGGCCGAGTTGGGCACTTTTGAAAGCAGCGACGGGGTTGCACTGCCGCCCAAGATGACTGGTTGAAATGAAGCACCCGCAAGAGCCATTTCTTCAATGTTGAACTAGTTCTAGAAAATTTCGACCGAGGCCAAAGTCACAAATCTTGACAGTCTTGTCAACTTTAGTTGAGACCAAGTGACGAAAGCAGCCCTTGTATCTGGTTAGAAACTACCACGGCAGTCGTCTCTCACCACGACATTTCTCTGCTCAGTTGCCTCGGCGAGACCAAGCATGTGGATACTTTCCAACGCAGTAGACAAGTAACCAGACAGATCGACAACCGCACACTGCACAATTTTGACCCTAAAGATTGTTCTATCATGCTTCCAACTTTTATAAACAAGGATTCTAATTTCTAGGTAAACACTTGAGCAAACCGTGCAAACTGCATCAAAAAGGCAGCAGATGCAACATCTTTTTGCCAACTCCACAAGACAAAAGGCCAGTGGGACTGCATCTTGTTTCCCAACGTTTTACCATCCCTCCCAGTAAAGGCCACCGTTGGTGACCGAGGGCGGGTCCCAGATCAGCCTCGAGCTCGAATCCTCGGGTCGACCGGGCCAAGCCTTGTTCAACCCCTTCCAGATGACCGCCTGCTTCCAGGGCGCGGCGCTTGCCCTGCCGCCCCGGCCATTCGCGCCTGCTTCTCCGGCAAAGAAACTTATCCCGGTGCTGTCGCGGCGAACGGGGTAGAGCCGCGTGGTGAGGGCGAACCGGTCGTTGACGAATATTTCCAGCAGCGACTTGTCAAACACGATGGTGAACTTAATGTCCTCCACGGCACCGTGGGCGTACTTGTAGGGGGCAAAATGGCCCGTCAGCGTGTGGGTGTTGAACACGCCCTTCAACAGGGTGCTGTGCTCCCGCCGCACCACGATCTTCTTGGCGTGAGGGTCGTAGATGATCTTTGTGTACTCGGCGTTGTTGGGGCTTTGTGCGATGATGATTCCGGCGGGGCCCTGGGTGGCGCCAAGCGTGACGGTCATGACCCAGGAGTCACCCACGTGGTTGGAGATCTTTTTGGGTGCGTGGCCGGCCTGCAGAGTCCCCACGTTGAAGGTCTCTTGCGTCGCCCCCGCTGTGAGCAGCTTCATAACGTCAGGCAGAGGCCGCATGCCCAAGGTCTGGGCAGTATATCCACTCCTCGTGTCGGGGATCCATTCGTTTCCGTCAACGTAGGTGTGCCTCTGCAGCCCATGAGTGGTCTTGACGAAGAGCTCAATGGGCAGGTTCATGGCGCCCGCGTAGCCAAAGGCCTTGAGGACGTGGTACATCCATGTTCCTCCAGGACGCGGCGCCTCGTTGACATCCTCGTTGGCCCAGCCCCACATGACCCTCCTATTGCCGTTGCCCCTGCGCGCATCCTCAAACGAGGTGTGGGCATACGTGATGCCCCAGTCCGCCGCACCGCTGGACGTGGGCGTCATCTTGACACCGCCGCCACGGGTCGGCGCCATGTGACCACGGGACCACACGGCCCAATGCTCATGCGGGTGCAGTGTGGTGTTGCCGCCCTCGGTTCCCATGAGGGCAAACCACGCGGTGTTGCGGAGGCTGTTGCCGGCATTCTTGTCGATGGGTAGGCTAAACACCCCGCTGGTCTCAAAGTTGTATCCGTACGCACCGGTTATGTCGGGGTGGCCGAGACTCGCGTTGGGCTTGGACTCCCACAGCGAGCCGAGGAAAGTCCACTTCCTCAAGTCCGAAGCCGGAGCAGCATAGAGCGGCATGCGAGGACCGAGAAATCCTGGACGGGCTGCGCCGTGAAATGTGGCCGGGACGTTTGGCCCTTTGATGCCCGAACCCAAGGTGATATAGTAATGAGGGCCCACGCCACGGATGGCATCAAGGGCTGGGTTGGGAAACACATACGGGTCGCGAAACCCAGTGACGTTCCAGCCCTTTGGTGGACTTTCGATAATGGGGCCAAGTTCTTGCCAGGTTTGACCGGCATCCTTGCTCCTAAACATTGATTGGACTTCCATATTTTTTTTATACGGCTTTAACCAACTTGTAGGCAGGTCACTCAGCCTTGTCACAAAGGTCAACAAGGTGCCGTCCTGTTTGCCGTTGAGATTGACAGGATACGAAGATCCGGAAAAGAACGAAAGTGGCCCGTTTTCGAACCGCCCAGAAGGTAAAGATGCCGACGAATCGTCCCGCCAGTCTCTAATATCCTTCCAATGGAATAAATCTTTGGAGACGGCATGGCCCCATGAAACATTGCCCCAATTAGCGTGATTGGGATGCCATTGGTATTGCAAATGATACAAATCGGTGGCAGGATCGTAAAAGGCACCGGATGGATCATTCATCCAACCGGCCGGGGCGAGAAAGTGAGAACGCGGTCTCCATCTGGTGAAGAGACTATTGTTGCGAGCTTGGTGGAGTATCCAATCCGGGGTTATGATATCCGGGACCCGGAAAGATCCTTGGGCCGCCTCGACGGCCGAGGCGGCTGCCAAAATGGCTGCCAAAAAGGTAGAGGTGTGCATGTGAACAATCTTTTTTATTTTATTTTTTCTTCTAAAAAAAGAATGCCGGAAAAGACTGGCAAAGCTGGACAGTTTGTAAAAGACTGATAAAGCTGAACAGCTGGTAGAGAGTGAAAAGAAAAGCACAACAAACAGCTGTAAAAGCCAAAACGAAAGTACAAAAAGCAGAAGCAAATTAGACTGTGCTATTCAACTAGCTTCATCCAGGAAATCAAAAGGAGTTGAACACAAGTAGTATATATAATTTTCTAGAGTTGCGGGTAAATACTGGTTCTAGTTATCACCAAATACACTGTTATCCGCTTTAATACAAAATTTACAATTATTATGTTCCGCATGGCTGGCTGCCTTGGTTTTGTGTTCGTTCTCATTAAAAGATCCACCGGAAATTATTCATTGAAAAAAAGGAGTAAATGATGATAGTAGTAGTAGTAGTAGTAGTATTAGTTAACGCCGGGCTCGGCCCGGCTTGTTAGCCGGCCGTTAGCAACCTCCCGAGGGGTATCTCGGCGCGCGTTCTATCTTCTTTATTTACACAGGGGGAAAACAAGGAGGGCAGAGGCGGATCGTGCCTGACCGGGTTCGGGCCCGGTCCTGCTTAGGGGGTTAGTTCACTGACGCGACCCCGTGCCTAAGGTGCACGGAGGGTTCGTCTGACGGCTTGTGCCGTGAAGTGTGGGTGAAAAGGCAGTAAGTCTATTCCTCGTCAGAGTTCGAGTCGTTTACGATCGGTGTCCCTAGGCGTAAAGTGCGTTCGTGGCGCGCGGGGCGCTGGCGGGCCGCTCTGGGGCGGGCGCTGAAGTAGTTGGTGGCTATCGAAAACGCCTGAAAGCTTGTCGGTTGCCCGAGGCTTGTCTGGAAGAATTTGCCCTTGCATTTCCTACAGTAAACTATAGTCACAGGGTTGGACCAGACCCTCTAACGGACAGGCCAGCTAGAGCCCTCCTAGTCGCTGGATACCCAGCCTGCCACGTAAATACAAGGTTTGCACCTTAAGCCTACCGCATCCACAAAAAGGCCTCTTGGTAGACCGACGCGCGCATCCGTCCTCTCCGGCTAAAATAGCGTCTCTTCCGCCTAACATGCCGACGACATCATCTGCCCCGGTGTACGTCCCTAGTGCGAGTAGAAAGCTTCGAAAAGCCGGCGACACCCCGTACATGTCCATCCACAGCTTAGTCCCCCGTTGGTTCCTGGGCTAGCCCAGCGCCACAATGTGGACATGAATGCAATCGAGTTCTTCCCGTCCTCCAGACCCGGCGCAGATTCCCAGTGCGAGTGAGAAGCATGGGGCGCCTCAGTCACACTATTCCACCACGGCCCACCGTCCACGGGGTGTACCAAGGGTGCGAACCAAGGCCGTGCCCACGTTTCTTGCTTCCCGTTACCCAAAGCCGTCTCCAGCAATGGGCCGACCACGTCTTGCTGTCGGGACCCTTTGGAGACTGCCGCGCCGGCACAGTGCTTCCGGTCCACGTACAACTAACCAACCCCCGTAACGGCACTACCTCCTCGCTGCAGGCAATCCCAGAAGGTGTGAGGGGGTGAGAGGGTGCCCTGTCGATTCGAAGAACCGTCGGGTGGTTCTCAGCCTAATTTCCCTTTCTTTTAAACCGTATTGTCTAGCCTTCCGGGGAAGGACGCCTGCCTTTCCGGCTGGCAAAGTTTTTTGTGCCACGCTGGCTCGCATCGCGAGATTGGGCCTTGTCTTGTGCGCCTCTATGCGGGTGGCGCGCCGAGCCGCCGATCGGACTCTTCCTTCACCGCGATCAGTGGAAAACTCGTCAAAGGGGAGATCTGTCGATTATACATGGGTGTTGCGAGGAAAGGCGTTCCGTGTAGTGACGGTGCTTAGGGCGACAGGTTGAAAAGTTTTTCGTGTGTGCGCGCCTGTTAGGGCTACAGGCGGAAGTCCCGCGCAAACGTTAACAGCATGGTCCGTGCGCCCATACTGAAAATTTTGTGTACGGGAGAGAGTTGCTTTAATATCACGAACTCATCCCAGTTTGTAACGTTTCAATGGTCTATAATTCCCATACGTAAAGTGGCCTCTGCGACATGACTGACCATTATTAACCTAAAGGCTGTTTTAGATCATTGTGTCTCGGGTTGAGTAGCTGGCTCTGCCAATACCCAGAGATAGTAATTTTATTGCGAGCCCAATTTCGAAAAAAAAACCGATGCATTTGTCTGGATTTCTACGGATATGCAGTTGTGGACGGTCTTTCTCCAGCTTGGTAATGAACGGGGTTATTGTCGATTGTTAATTGTTCGGCAGTGTTCCATCCTTGACAGTTCATTTCGTTAACTTTCCGTAGCTTAGGCAAATTGGTTTCGTCGTTAACTAGATTTAATACATAGTTACACATAGCCGCAGAACAGTCTCCCAGAGCTTTATCCCTGCCGTGGGCGGAAGAAAGCTAGATTACTGTGGCTGCGATAGGTTAGATGAGAGCTTCGGCAAAAATATTGTGAGGATACATTTAATTATGATTCTAACGTCCCCGGCTACCCGTCTCTATTCGTTTATGGTTCTTGACAAAGCAGGCTCGTCAGTGAGGAAAGGTTGTGCAATAACTCACTTCCTTGTCGCCAACGCTACTGATTTAGCTTCGTCTAGAGGTTTCATAGCAAAATCAGGCTATTACCACTGGGAGCGCCCGTGTCTAGGGATCTCACAGGGAAGAAACCACACAAAGGACCTCACGAAAAAACGACAGCTTCGTCCTTTCAAAAGGCTCCACGAGGGTGAAGACCGATATGAACGAGCCCCTTGACCCATCGCTGCTCGAAGCTGCGAAACCTCAACACCTTCGCGCTCATCTCGCACGTCCGACCACGCCTTCGCGTCAGCTTCACCACAATCTTCGCATTAAGCAATTCCATTCTTTAATGCCAATTTCCGTTGGTAGACCCCGACACAACCCTGCATTGGCGAGGAGGTATGTGAAAAGGTGATGAGATGCAGATTATACAAATCAGCCACGGCCTACTAGCACGTTGGTGCTGGGTTTTGTGTTGACTTTTCCTTGGAAACAACACAGGACGCAGCTTGGCAAATGATAACATAAGTATTGGTAATAGTTTAGGTTACGTTGGACGGTCCCACTGCTCTGGCCTAATAGCACTAGAACTAGCAATTCTAGCTACAGAATAATTAGAGGGCGAAATGGGCTTCTCCAAATTTCGTAGTTAACACTTTTAATAATGGTGGTGTGGAGGTTGTAACTCATATGGCTTGGCAGACTCCGTTTGTACCTGACAGGTCGCATCGAAATCCAAAATTGGGGGCCAGTCCCAAAACAGGACCGTCCCAATAATGTTGCAGCGCGTTGACGGGCGCCATCAACACGGCGCGCGGCTCCGCCACCCGCCTGGAGCAGGCCGTCACCGAGGCCCGCACCGGCCGCAATGCCGCGAGGGCTGGGCCACACCGTCTCCTTCCTGCTCGAGACGCGCGGCATCCGGCTAGCCGACCAGCACCTCCAGCGGCGGGTGGCGACGCAGCTCGTCAAGACCGAGGCCATACTCGACATGGCGCGCGACCGAGCCGGCGAGGTGTACAAGACGGTCGAGGATGCGTGGGCAGTGTTTGTCAGTGACGACGACGACATGGTCGTGACCGACTTTTGTCCCGGAAAACCTAACGGCTCGAGATACTGGGTCTCGAGGTCGAGAGGCTGGGCTACGTCTTCAGCCAGACGGTCGAGGTGCTCAATGCGACGTCGTCGAGCCTGGCTCGTATTCTTTACGAGGGCCACGTGCTCAACACGGTCACCACCGGGACCTACCAGCGTGAGGTGGTGCTGCCGGTGGGGAGCGTCAAGGTCAACACGAGAGGCAGAAGAACGCGGCGTCGGCGTTTCTCGCGCTCGAGCCCGAGATTATCGACAGCTACGTGACGATCAACATCATCCCGCTCAAAGTCGGCGAGGAGTATCCCATTTTCAGGATTCCCAGGACTTGAATGCCTGCCTGGCTTCATTACCTGGGTTGCATTACCTAGGTAGATACCTGCTATTGGACAAGAATCAATCGAGAGCCCACCACCGACGTGCAGGTCTTGGCGTGATGCTGACGGTTTTTTTTTTTGTCAGTGAGGGGTGTTATGTCCATATGTCCATTTTGGGTAAAAAACTGTTGATTACAAAACAATTAACTTTCCTGCCTGCCCCCATGTAGCACGCGGTCGGTCCCTTTGCTTGTCAGCGCTATTACTTGGTACCATTGTAGATTTGTAACCTAGTCAGAATACGTACTAGCGAGGTATTTGCCGCCCCACTCTGGCTGTATACGACTGTACTGTGCAGTAGTTTTGTAGTAGCTAGTACCTTGCCTATATCACCTCGTCACCTCGGTAGCATTTCGCATACAGTATAGCCAAGGTTACCTTGGGTGGCTGCGAACCACTTTTCAAATACGAATGCGAGACTATGGAGTAATGAAAGCGAGCGTATGCAAACCTCGGCCCACTCTGCACCGACATCTATGCGCAGCACCAGAAAATCCAAGGGAGAAACATTCAGGTTAGCGACACAAAAAAAAAAGAGAGAGAGAAAAAAAAGAAGAAGAAGAAAATGCTACACTAATCATTAGGATCTGGTCATTATTAATCAATACGAAGAACGAACAGCACGCCCTTCTAGAATCAACAGACCCACTCACACCTTGGTCCTGTTGGTAAACGCTACCCAGCCCGGCAAGAGCGCAGCAGGGCTGGCTGGTCAAGGTAAGCTTGTACCATTAAATTGAAATTTTGGGGGCGCTGTCGCTCGCCAAAAGCGTGGTGGGGAACGTTCGGGCTATTAACCACCCCTGTCTATTAATGTCAAGAAGAACCATAAGAAAGAAAGAAATAAGGGAAAAAAGAGGTATCTGGCCAATCGCATTCAGTTCCTGTGCTTTTACGCTGAGAAGAGAGAGTTGAAGAAAATTAAAAAAGACGATAAAATAAAAAGTCAAAAGGAATGGAGAAAAAAAAAGGACAAAAAGGGCCCCCCTCTCTGGGGCTACCTCGACCCAACAACCGGGGCCGTGAGTGCTTTGATGTAATCCAAGGCCTGGGGCGTTTCGCTCCATGCATACCACGTCTCTCTGAAGGCCAAGATGACCTCTTCCCTTGATCCCCGCGCGTAGACCGTCGGTGACTCGTGGCTGTACTGGGTCGGGTTGTGCAGGGCCGGCCAGTAGTGCTTGTTCCTGGCCGTCGTGGCGGCGATCAGCTTCTTGATCTGCGCCCTGTTGCTCTCCTGCAGCGCCTCCCCTCGACTGCTCCCGCATGCGCCGACCAGGTCTTGGCGGCTGTGCAGCACGCCGCTCATGGCTTTCTCCCGGACCCACTCCCTTTTTGCCCCGAGCAGGTCGTCGTCTTCTTCGCGGCCCGCGTCTCGTCTCTTCGCCACAAAGTCGGTCAGGTTGGCCAGGTCCAGGGCCAGGCGGACTTTGAGCAGAACGAGCGAGGTCAGCAAGGGGAGCTTGTCGACGCCCAGTCTCCTCAGCGCCAGGTCGTCCCACTCCTCGGTCACGTCCTCGTTTGTCAGGTTGAGGAACGGCTCGGCGGGATCCCCCCACCTGTACGTGTCGCGCGGCACCCGCTCGTACCACTTGACAAAGTCGTAGGCCTCCTGGTCCCGGCCCAGCCGCAGCAGCAGCGTCGGCACCGTGCTCCGGACGCTGAGGACGTCGCCCCGGTCCGCGTGCAGCATGGCCATGGCGTGTCCCAGCGCGGCCTCGACGGCCTCCCCGGTGCGGATGTTGAGCAGCGCCGTGATGAGGTCGAAGCGCGCCTGGAGGTACGACCGCGGCACCTGCGTCGTGGACCCCGCGATGGCGATGAACATTTCGCTGAGCGCCCTGACGCCAAAGTTGGTCGCCTGCGTCCCGAGCACCTGCCCCTGCTCCCCGGGGGCGATGCGCTCCCGCACCTTTGACGCCTCGGCCTCGTACGCCACCATCTGCTTCTTGACCATGACGCAGCACGACTTGTGCCGCGGTCGGTCAGCGGCTTGGTGGTCGCGGCTGCAGTAGACCACCGCCTTGCACGCCGAGCATCTTTGCAGGTTGACGACTTGTGGGCACGCCGGCTCGCCGCACTTGGAAAATGGCAGCCCGAGGTTCCAGCGGTTCATGTTTTGTTCGATGGCGGCGAATGGGAGGTGGATGTTTTTTTTGTTCTTTTCTTTTGTCTCTCTCTCTTTCTCGGTTCAACCTTTTCGTCTTTTCGCTTTCGCTATATGTCGTTTGCTGGATGATGTAAAGAAAGGTAAAAGTCTCAAAATAAATCTTCACTAGCGGTTGGTTGGGCGGTTGGACCCCGTCACCTTCTTTATAATTAACCTAAGGGTATCATCAATCGGTTCATTCCGAATTGATGGTTTGGCATTTATGGTTACCATACAATGGAAGCTAGACCCTGGGCACATGCCCTTGCATCAAACAAGCGCGAGAAAAAAAAAAAACGTGACTAGTCACTTAGGCGCTGTCGCGATATGGTTTCCTTTCCTGAGCAAGCTTGCATGTTAGCAGCCATTTTGAAAGGTGTGTGCTATTCTTTTTTTTTTTTTATCTCTTTTTTTCCCTCCCCTAATCGCAGAGCATTCCCATTGCGGGCTGCAAACTCGTCACCCCTCCAGCCCCCTCGCCCACCGAAAACCGGCGTGATTCGGATCCACCAAATGCCGGACTGAGCAAACAATTAGCAAGCAGGGAGGAGAAACGAGCACGGACATGCCAGCAGATTAGATTAATATTTCAAGTGACATGTTTGCAGAATTGAAGGAGCAAATGACAAAAAAAAAGCCAGAGAAAAAAAAAAAAAGTGATAAAATACCACCAAGGGCATGTTGCCTAACCGTACCCCAGGTACCAACCAACCAGCAAACCCAAATTTTTCACGATTTGGCGATGTGATTGCTGCTTTTGGAAAGCAATTCACGAAAGCGCAGCATACCACTCGGTTCGATGCTACCGTTGCAGCAGCGCCAGAAAACCAAACAATTCAACGTAGCAACCCGAGCCTATTCCGTTTGCGGTTACCGGATCGGCAACCCAAAACCTGCAAGCTGCGATTTGCTAAACTGCATTCGCTAATCAACCTGTCAAGATCCTGGTTCGTTTTATTTTATTTTTGTTCCCTCTGTCCCTCTTCTTGCGGGGCATTTGGCCCGCCCGTTTGGTGCGCTTGCGGCCGGGTTCGCGACTCTTATGATTTTCCTTTTCCTTTTTATTTCTTCCTTCCCTTTTTTTCCCTGTCGCTTCTTCCCGCGTGCCCAGAATAATCCCGTCGGGTTATGCTCCATCTTTTATGCTTCAAGATCCGATCCGTGCAATAATATTCCACCGTCATAAAGAAGAAAAAAAAAAGAAAAAAGAAAAAAAAAAAACACCAGCAAAACCATACGCTAACTTTGCATTCGACTATTTTTAATCGGTGAATATCTTGTACATATTCTCGACCAGATTTATAGCAGGGGCGCAAAGATCTTATCCCTCAATCCCAACAACATGTCGTCGGCCTCTTCCAACCTCTCCCGAATCACCCCATAGACGTAAAAGTCGGGCCGCCACAACACAGCCTTTGCGCTGCCCAAGTCCTCCTCGAACCACCTGCCGTAATCCCCCGTCGCGTCATCCGTCATTTTGAGCGCAACTACCTTTCCGCCGATCGCATCAAAGAATTCCTGGGCAGCGGGTGATAGACGTATTCTTGGTGTGTCTCCCCATACAAGCAATCGCCAGCCAGCGCCGTACACTTGATCAAAGAGACTAGCTTTTCCACCTTCAGGACCTGCCACCGGCCTCTGCATAGCTACGAGACCTGCTGCGGGATGATCCATCTGCAAAATTCCCGGCGTGCCAAGGTGAGGATCAAAGCCGTGTGGCGGAGCTTTGTCCGAATTATTATCAGCTGTCCTGTTTTATACTCGTGAAAAAAACATGTTGTCGAGTTCATCGCTCGGGTTGTAAGCCATTATTATAAAGGAAGGGGGGAGTTCGGCCGACTCACGGTTTGCCCTCAAATCCTTTGCATATGCTGCAGCTTGTGCCTTGTCAGTCTCGCAAATGACTTTTCCAAGCAGCACGCTGTGGTCAATGATAGCTCGGACGTGCGCCAGCCGCTCGGTGCAGTACGAGTCCAGCAGAAATCCGGACGTGTTGGCATGCCCATCCAGGGCGAGACGTAAACGCCAGGCGAGTGCCGCGGCATCGCGAAGGCCGCTGTTCATGCCCTGGCCTAGAAAAGGGGGCATCTGGCACCGGAGCAGAGGTTCCGTTAGACATGACCATGTTGGATCTCGATCGCCCCGGGACCGCCCCCAGCAAAGCGCACCTGATGACAAGCATCCCCTGCGAGGAAAACTCTATTCTTCCGCCATTCCCCTGCCCAGCGGGCTCGAAAGGTATACAGGGCGACGCGTTCCATGTCGACATAGTGATGGCTGAAGCCCCATGGCCGAAGCAGCTCCCAGGCTCTGGACTCTGTAAAGAATTCTTCCCTGGCCTCGGCGGGGAGGCGCATGAATTCGACGCGGCGGCGGCCGTTGCCCCCCATGGCAAAGGTGGTCGGCCGGTCCGGGTCGCAGATCTGCGCGCCGTTCTTGTGCGGCAGCACCTTGGGCGGCAGGCCGTTGCCCTTGGTCAGCATGTCGCACACCAGCCAGTCGTACTGGAAGCCGAGGTCGTTGAAGTCGATGCTGCACAGTGGGCGCACCGTCGAGTTGGCGCCGTCGCAACCGACGAGGTACCGTGTGCGCACCACCGTGGCTTTTGATGGTGTGCTGGATCCATGCTCGCTTGGCCATTTGTTGAAAGTGGCAGTGACGTGATCGTCGTGCTGGTGGAGGGAGACGAGTTCTATAGGTTGGCTCCTTGCATATTAACACGATGCGCTGTTAAAAATAGCGAGATTGCCCGATGAGAATGACAGACCCAAACCACGAAGAATATCAATGCCGGCATCCCTGCAGGCTTCTTCCAACATGGCCTCCAACTCTGGCTGGCAGAAACCGGATGCTCTATTCAAGCCGCTAGCTGTAGGTTTTTCCCACTCGAGATCCACAATCTGGAGGCCAGAGTCAGCAAAAAAAAAAAAAAAAGACAGACCATGACACCATGTCTAGTTGCAGTTCTAGGATAGTTCTAGTTTTAGGATAGTTCTAGTTCTAGAACTAAACCCCCATGCCAACTGAACAAGAGCTGGCCTGGGAACATCCTGTTGGACTCACAATCTCCCCATCTGCATCCTTCCAGGCAAAATTAGTCCCGGGTGGGCCGATGATGTCCTCGAGCAGCGGCGTCAGTTTTGGCCCCAGACCAGCCGAGCGGAGGATGCGCTGTCCCTCGTGGTCGAGACACACGGCACGAGGCAGTGGATATCGCGCCGGCTGTCTGTCCACCACGGTGACCCTGGGGGTGGTGGCCTTGGTGGGGTCGACGCCGGAGCTGCCGCTTTTCTTGGTCAACAGTGCCAGCAGGAGCCCAACCGGGCCTGCACCCACGCACAGCACATCTCTCAGGTTTTCGCCGCTTAATTCTGGGTCTGCGTCAATGGCTGCCACCATTGTTGTGAGCTCGAAAAAAATGTTCCGCCAAAAGAAAGTCTCCATGTGTGTGTCAAGGCTTGTGGAATCGCCGAGAAAGTTGGATGTAATTAATTGCGCGACCGGGTGCACATGACGTCACGCGATTCAGGTAGCGCACTATCTCGTCCGTATTTTTCTGCCGAGGATGGAAGCCAAAAGATATACATATTACTAGAACTAGAACTAGACCAGACTAGGGAATATAGTGGCACTGTGCCGAGAAGTTGCGGAGCCCTTGAGGCATTGAATGAACTATTTTTGGCTCATCTTTCATCAAAACCTCGGAGAAATAATAGAGTAAGTAATCTTACAGGTGGCTGGGTTCCACTGCCCAAGGCAAGTTGGGCAGGTAGACATGTTGGTAATCGATGCTCCTGCTATATGGCAGCACGTTGGGATCCGGGGGTTCCACGCATAATTCCAACTTGTATTTATAAAATTCCGCTTTCGACCAGCTATGCAAACAGTGAGATTTATAAGGTATTCGCTCATCTTTGTGCACAGTACATTTCTTGAATGCGGTACTTATTTTAACCTCGTCAATCACACTATCATCATTTACTCAAGCATCCTCCACCATTCATGGGTCAGACCCACCTTTGTTAGCGATTCACACCCAAACACACCAATAAGCTTAACAGCTGAAGAATTTTCGCCCTCCGGGCGCTGGTCGTCATGGCCTCACCAGAGGTCTCAAACCGCCGCGCGCGCCCGCAGAGCACGCCGCAGGCTTTGCCGCAGGGCCAGGCCGAGTCGGGACACGTATCTCTCGACACGCGCACCGCTAACGCGCCTCAGCCGGCTGGCCGCGGAAGGTACTCCAGCCTCCCGGCCCTGGCCATCAAAACACTGCAGCAGGAGTTGGAAAACGTGGAAACAGTCGGCAGCTGGCTCGAAGAGGTCTTTGCAGCCAAGCTCGAAAGTTTACAGGCCCCGGAGGACGCCGCGCTTAGGAGAATTGTTTTTGAACTTGACGACGTGATCAGCGGCTGGTTCCTCAGTCGCACCCTCCCTGAAAAAGAGCGTTCACGCTCCCCGTCGCGTTCGCCGACCAGTTCCAGCGAAAGGCGCAGCATTTTAATTACGCGGACGGGCACGGCGTCGTCGGCCTCTAAAGGCAGAGGCACGCCCACTAACAAATCGGTCACATGGGCCGAGCGAGCCGCCACGCCACCAGCGGCGGCCCCAACGCAAATTTTAACCCCGGCCACGCGCTCGTACCCGATACGTACGACGCCCGGCAATACACCTGACAGCTCCGCAACTCCCTCCCAATCGGGCCGGGACCGCTCCCAAGCCCCGAAACGTTTGACAGAACAGCCGTCCAACCGCATCCTGATCCGCGTAAATGACAAATTGCGGATGGTGACGAGGGAGCCATACGCGGTAACGACCAAACTGGCCGAATTGGTCTCGGTGCCACACAGTGAAATCCCAAACGCCAAGCGTACCCCCACGGGCTGGGGTGTTACGGTGGCCTCTGAGGAAACACGGCAAAAACTCCTCAACCCCAGCGCGGTCAAGGCCATTATGGACGCATTGGACGCGCGGGAAGTCACTGTCCCGACAACCTGGCACACATACGCCGTCTCTGGAGTGCCCCGAACGCTCAATTGCCTGGACGGAAGAAAGGACGTACATAAGGTAATCCAGGAGGAGATTACCGTGGCAGCAGGCCAGCAGCCAGTCAACTGGTATATTTCCAAACATGGTTACGACCCACATACGGCTGAGGGCACGTGGATAGTGTCCTTCCTTTAACCCGTAAAACCCTTTCAGCTTTTTGGAGTGTCGAAACGTGCGCGGAAGGTTGAAAAATCACGCAAAATTACACACCACCACGACGGTTGCCAGGGATATTGCGAAATACGTCGCTGCGTACGGCAAGCGCGTTGCGGCATATGTGGTGAAGCAAAACATGCGACAGAGGAAAAGCCGTGCAAAGCAGCCCCCAAATGCGTCAATTGCCACGGCCATTTCCCATCCGGATATAAGAACTGCCCTGCCCGACCTTTAGTGGTAAATGGGAAGTTTGAACGACCTTCACAGCGTAAATTAAAGGGGATCCGCAGAATCGGACGTGCCAACCGTGCCGCGATTATCAACGACCGGGCTGAGGCGGCCCGCCGAGAGCCAGCACCTGCAATCCCGGTCCTAAACACCACATCGCAGCATTCGCAAACCTCGAGCTCCCGATCGAGCATTTCAAATAAAAGAGCGCGGCCATGCGAGGCGGCAGGGGCGGACATCCGCAACTTCCTGCAGGCTGAACAGGAACGTGTGCACGACGAAATCGTTTGGGCAGCCGAAATGGAGGAAGACGCAGCGGCTGCCGAAATCTGCCCCGCTGATGTAATAGACTTGGAAGCAACCCATCGATCGATATGACGAAATACTCGCTCGGCAATATGCAGCGGGAATGCCTCGACGTAGTTTGGGCCAACGTAGGTAAAAGGATGGGTGTGCATCTGAGCCTATTGGAGTTGTGCCACCAGAGAAAAGTGGACCTGGTTAACGTTTAAGAGCCATAGTGCGGGCTAAATACGACTACACAAACGCACCCGGGCTATAATGCTTTTGCGCCAGTGGACGAATGGCACGCCAACACTTACGAAGCCATGACTGGGCTCCGGCCCCGGGTGCTCACCTACGTCAAAAAGGGGGCCGCCCTAGGGGCCACACAACGACGGTTACCGCAGGGCCAAAATACGCGGGACGTACTCTGGCTCGAAATTAACGGAATATTGTTTATTAACGTATATAGGGCTCCGGGTACTGAGGCCGCGCTGGAAATGGTATGCAATACCGTGCCAAATGGACCCACGGTGCTAGGCGGCGATTTTAACGTAGCGGCTGCTGCATACCAGCCGGGCCGCGCAAACGCACGCGGAGGGGATCAACTGACGGCATGGGCGCAAGCCCAGGGGATGAGTTTTACAGGAAATATCGGCGTGCCCACCCACCGCGACGGGGGTTTACTGGATATGGTCTTTTCCAACCTCCCCAGCACAATAACTGTGGTTGACAGCAGTCTTTACATAGGCTCCGACCACGAATCCCTTTATACCACGCTGCGGACGCGCGGCGCCCCCCGCCCGGAGGCGGTCAACGTTTCGGTTAGGGACGACCGGCTACCAAAGTTCGCGGAGCTACTTGCTTTTGGCATGCAAGATATGCCGGACCCGGGATCCGCGGCCGATGGCTACGCATTGGACGCGTGGGTAGCTGAATTTACAACTTTATGGGAGCAAGTGACGTGGGTCGTGGGTACGCCGGCGGGAAAAAGGGGCAGCTCGGCTCCCTGGTGGACCGAAAACTGCCAGCGGCTCTGGTCCGAATTCCAGCGGGTTAAACGGAGCGTTGTAAATAGGGCAGACGCCTCTGCCGAGGAAAAAGCCTATACGAAAGGGGTGCGGGCCGCGAAGCGGGAGTACTGGAGGCACCGGATCGACCAATTGCGCGACGATAAGGATTTGTGGAACATGGTGGGCTGGCTGGGAGCCGGACCACGCCTCCGGTCCCCGCCGCTGGTTATTAACGGCGAGCAAGTGAGCGAGCCTTTAGCAAAAGCGGAAGCACTGCAACGGGAGGTGTTTGGCCGATTTTCGGCGGAGGATGACCTGCAGGGAGACCCCTTGGAGGCCTGGTCGCCGGACGAGGCTAAAATCCCTTGGGACACCCAGGTTAGTGCGGAAGAGGCGGAGCGCTCCTGCATTGGGGTTACGAGCACGTCCCCGGGCATCGACGGAATGACCGTCCGGCTATTAAAAGCCGGATGGGTTTCGTTGGCCGAGCCGGTGCGCAGGCTCTACCAACGTTGCCTGGAACTCGGACATTTCCCAGCGCCTTGGAAGAAGGCCGAAGTCGCGATGCTACCGAAAACGGGGAAGAAAGACCGGAGCAGCGTTCGATCTTGGCGGCCTATAGCCCTCCTCTCCTGCATCGGAAAAGGCCTCGAGAGGCTCGTTGCACGCCGGATAGTTTGGGCCATATACGACAACGGGCTCCTTAGCTGCACCCACGGCGGTGCCCTACCCAAACGATCGGCGACGGATCTGGTTTGTGCCCTCGCCCACGATATCGAGCAGGCTCTAGCTCGCGGGGAGGAAGTTACCCTTGTCGCATGCGACGTCCAAGGCGCCTTCGACGCCCTCCTCCATGGGCGATTAATACGGAAAATGCGGAGCCTCGGGTTTAGTAAAATGCTCCTCAGGTTCGTGATTAACTTTTTAAGCGGCCGCCAGGCCCGAGTCCGGCTGGAGGGTACGACCACGGGCTTTAGGCGGCTTGGGTGCGGCACCCCGCAAGGGTCTCCCCTTTCCCCGATCCTATATATGCTATATTTGGCGTATCTCGTCAAAAACGGTACGAAGTGGCGGTTGGCATACGCAGACGACGTGCTTATATGGAAATCGTCACCCTCGTTGGAGGAAAACGTACGTTGGCTGGAAGATAAACTCCGGGATATACACGAAATTGCGGCGGAAGAGAAGATCCATTTTGCAGCGGAAAAGACAGAGGTGATCCATATTACTAAGAAAAGGCACGGTCGCAACCCGGAAATCCGGATTAATGGTAGAACGGTTACCCCGGTCCAACTACCGGGCGGTCGACGCGGACAAAGCGCCTCCGGGGCCGAGCGCTACCCGGGCATGCGTTGGCTTGGTTTTTGGTTCAGCCGACGGCTAGACGGGCGCCGCCACGTGGCCGAAAGGGCTGCCAAAACAATGGCGGTCGCTGCCCACCTTAAGAGCTTTGGGGCAGTAAGATACGGACCGCCTGCGGCTGCACTTCGCAAGGCAGCGGTGGCATGCGTGGGTTCCTCGGCCACCTACGCAGCCGAGGCATGGTACAACCCGGCGCACAAGCAAAGAGGACTCCTTAAAGCATTGAACAAACCGCTGGTTTTAGCGGCACGGGCAATTCTCCCGGCGTATAAAACCACCCCCTCGTCCACTGTTCTCAGGGACGCAGGACTACCCTCGGCCCGCGTCGCGCTGGCCTACACCCGCCTGAAATACGGCGCCCGACTAAGGCTCGCGGACAAGGGGCACCCCCTTGTCAGCCGCCTGCGTGAAACACCTCGTGCCCGCAACTCGGGCCATTCGGCCACGACCCTGCAAACGGCTGCACAACTTCTCCCGCGGATCCGGAGACTAGAGTTGCGCGCACCTCGCAATGCCCCGGATTCTCGCACTGACCCCACCGGAGGAGTCCCGAAAGAGGAAGCGGCCCGCCGCTTTATCGAATGGCTGGACATAGTATCACCTGACGATATCGTGGTATATACGGATGGTTCGGAAAAACACGAAAACAACTGCGTCCAAATAGGGTACGGATGGGCCGCTTTTAGGGCGGGCCTGGAATTTGCCGCAGGCTCCGCATCTATTACGCCGGAAAGCCACGTTTTCGACGCCGAGGCGATTGGCGCCCTAAAAGGGCTACAGGCGGCAGCCAAGGCCCAGCCAGGCGCCCGGATCTGGATTTGTGTGGACAGCACCTCGGTTATTTGGGGTCTTAGAGGCGACGCGCCGCGTTCGTCCCAATGGGCCTTTCTGGAGTTCCATGACCTTGTCGATCTACTCCGAAAACAAGGTACCGAGGTTCGGGTCCGTTGGTGCCCTGGGCACCAGGGAATCCCGGGAAACGACCGGGCTGACGAGCTGGCCAAGGCCGGCTCCGCCGGACCGCCGGACCCAGACCCGAGGGCTCAGCAAACCACGTATAGCGGTGCCGGCACGGTCCTCAGAGCCATTCTTTCGAATATAGAGAAGGACTGGTGGCGTAAAGAACTCTGTGAACGGTCCCCCGCATATAGGGAATGGAAATTCCAATACACACCGAGAAAGGAGCCCGAGGAACTGCGTTTGCCAAGACCCCTACTGGGCCATTATTTGGCCATGAGGACCGGCCACGGCGATTTCAAGGCCTACCATGACCGTTTCAACCACCAGGATGCAAACACCTCGTGTGCCTGGTGCTGGAAGCGGACCTCCCCTAAGCACCCGGTGCACTGCCGCTATTCGCGGGCGGTGTGGAGAAACTGGCCGTGGCCTAATAACGACCGGCCGGCCGGGCCGCCAAATCGCGCCCAACGCTGGAAATTCTTCCAGACAAGCTTCGGGCAACCGAAAAGCTTTGAGGCGTTTTCGATAGCCACCAACTACTTCAGCGCCCGCCCCAGAGCGGCCCGCCAGCGCCCCGCGCGCCACGAACGCACTTTACGCCTAGGGACACCGATCGTAAACGACTCGAACTCTGACGAGGAATAGACTTACTGCCTTTTCACCCACACTTCACGGTACAAGCCGTCAGACGAACCCTCCGTGCACCTTAGGCACGGGGTCGCGTCAGTGAACTAACCCCCTAAGCAGGACCGGGCCCGAACCCGGTCAGGCACGATCCGCCTCTGCCCTCCTTGTTTTCCCCCTGTGTAAATAAAGAAGATAGAACGCGCGCCGAGATACCCCTCGGGAGGTTGCTAACGGCCGGCTAACAAGCCGGGCCGAGCCCGGCGTTAACTAATACTACTACTACTACTACTACAGTAAGTTTTAAAAGGTAAAATAATGGAGAAGTGTAAATTGTAAAACAGCAAGCGAGAAGAAGCTGAATTTATAGTGGAGAATACTTTTTCAAAAAGTTTGAATATTATTTATTTCCAAATATAAATCCACGTTAGATTCGGGCCCGAAATAGGGCATAGGAAATTATTTTTGGATTATGATGCGTTACGAACAAACCGGCAATTCCGATAATTAAAAATATTATGCAAAGAACACTCCGAATTATTTCGAAAGTTGCGGCGTTACCAACATATAAGTAAGAATTGCCACTAACAGTATTGGATAGGATAAACCTTTATGCGCTGCTCTCGGTCCCTTGTGCAAGTGCACTTGCCACAGGGTATTGTTAGTCAGACTACCACCTCACCATTACAACCACTATAACTGTAAATGGTTCGGGCTAGGCCTCAGAGGTTAATGATTTGTTGCTGGTCCAACCTAGCTGTCGAGCAGTACTCGTTGGCGCTTACAATTTCACGATGTCCACTTGGAATATGATTTATTAAAAGTCGCGACACGTAGAAGTTCAGCAATCGTACTGGTTGGGGTCCGATAAGAGTGTTGAGTCGGATGGTGGTAATCCATGGCGCAGCGATTACTCGTTTGCCACATTTATGTGGTCGCGTATCCTAACGGACTCACTTCCAGGTTGATGTAGGGTTTGTGTTGGGGCTGCAGAACAGCCTGCCTTAATACTCTTCCATGGATCTCGCCTCATCCGCTGAGAGTTGGCGCGGGTTGCTGCAGATAAGGCCAAGTCGCCAAAAAGTCTTGTCGTTATTTCCAATGTCCGAAATGCTCGTGTTTCCATTTGTTTGTCCTCTCGTTGATATGGACCAGTTCGAATTGGATATTCAGGGCTATCTACGGGCCTATACGGCGGGGAAATATGAAGACATCACAATTTTTCATAAATGGGGAAATTAGAGAGCAATCGGCTTGATTGGGTGAACTTTCGACGTCTTATCTTCTGGCGCACGCTTCTCAGATCTTGTTCAACGCGAGAGATATCTTGTCTGTTATGACCTTGGTAAGTGCAGAATCACGACGGTAAAGCTATATCAAAGCATTTAGTGCTCATGCTTATTCCACAGCGCGAAAGTCTTTTTCGGGCGTTGCGCCTGGCGAGCTTCTTGTTCCGCCCAACCCTGGAATGTTTTCAGGCCATGCCGATATTGGGTAACATGCTGCAGAACACTGGACAGCCCGACGCAGCTTGGGCGTGGCTGGGTACCACGGCTCGCCTCGCCGAAACTCTCCAGTTCAACGCCAGAGGAGGGAGAACGAACATGTCAGAAATAGTGAACACCAGGGCGAGAGCTTGTTGGTATGCTTTTCTGCTGTAGTGTTTTCCTGCCGTACTCGCTGCTCTCTTCATTTCTGATGCGATTTTTTTCTTAGGTCAAACATCTTATGGCAGGATTCCCTCCTCAGTATGTGCCACGGTCGACGGCCATCGACAACGACAACTGCGCCCACGCAGGTGGACCTGTACTGTCAGGGCTCGGAGCTTGACCTCAGCAACAATTTGATGCATGCTCTGGGTCGAGTCGCTATAAGAGTGCTGGAAAATGAGTCCCGTGATGTTGCCGGCGTACAACTCTGGTCGAGCAGCTTAACACATTACAGCAGAAAACCAAGCCCTATCTACAAGACCATGATCGATGTAGATCACAATCGGGATTTATACCAGACATTGGTAACAACTGGGACCCATTTGCAAATTTAGCCAATAATTTTGATCCGAGGTGAGCTGCAAGGCTCCACCAGGTAGTCGCTTTAAGGTGCTGACGCCACACCCGGCATATCTTACGAACCGGGTGCGACGAACATTGGGTTGTTATCGAGGGACGCCGCGCCCCACAAACTACGTCGACTCCATTACAAGGGGTAGGAATGTTGCGCGTCACGATTGTGCGATCCCAACATTTGAACACGATTGAAAACAAAGAAATACGCCAGAGATGCGAAACTCAATTAAATAACTAGTTCTAGTTCTAATTGACTATCAACTAGCTCCAGGAACCAGCAGGCGGCCCAAAAGTCTCCCCTTTTGCCAGAGGTAGCCTGACGCAAGCACTAGCCTCGCAACCCTGCGAGACAACCTGGTTCCCCCACCAGTCGAGCGAAATATCGCCGCCCCATTGCAAGGCGAAAAAGATGATGATGGCGGCGACAGCAACTCCGCTCGAAAAGGCGCCCGACAGGACAAAGTTGTACTTTGACCAAAGGGCCAAGTACCTCTGCTTGATGTAGATCCACGACAGCCACGCGATGGGCACAGCAGGCCACTGGTAACTGAGGTTGTAAGGGGACAAGCTCAGAGATCCGTACAGCATGGCGACGGGGTGGACCTGCCGCAGCCAGCGGCTCCCGCGGTACTTGCGCTGCAGGGCCCAAAAGATGAAGGGCAGGGCGGCGCCGATTGGGAAGCCGACGAGGGCGGCCGTGTACTGCCCGCCGCTGCCAAACACCTTCTTGGGCCCGATGGTTCCCCACAGCACAGAGGCCGTGAAGAAGGTGTTGATACCCGGGCAGGTGAAGCGGTTGGGCGCGTCGGGGGTGCATACGCCGGGGATCATGTTCATTTGGAAGTTGAGCACGCCGGTGCAGACAAAGGTCGACACGAGGGTGGCGACAACCTGGGCGATGAAGGTGGTGCGCGGCGGGATCTTGACGTAGTGGGCCAGCTTGAGATCGTTGGCGAAGGCGAGGGCATGCGCGCAGGTCACGTAGCCGTAGCATTTGAAGAAGTTCATGGCCAGGGCGTTGCCCTCGACCCAGGAGCCGCCGATAAACTCTGCGAGGACGTTGAGCGTAACCTGAGCCCCGGTCATCGCAGCCACAATACCGCAGGGTACGACAAAGATTAAGCAGAGCGCCAGGCCGTAGAAGATGACGCCGGGAGTGGTGAAGGTTTCGTAACCGGCGATGCCGCCAATGCCCAGGGCGATGGAAATGACCAAGAGCGACATGTACCACCATTCGGGCGCCTCCTTGTAGGCACTCATCAGGCGGTTGTGCACGTCGGACCCCAAGGGTTCAATGATGGCGTTGCCGTTCTCGTCCTTCTTCTTGGGCTTAAAAGACTTCCACAGACTTTTGAAGCCCATTGTGATCTCATATCGGTGGTAGAGGCCGATATAGACAACGGTGGCCGGGTAGATTGCAAAGAAGAAAATGTACACGCAGATGTTTCCAGCTGCAAGGTATGCCATCGAGTACGACGTGTACTTGGCTGAGTCGAAGATGCCGCGGCTATCAATCACCCGGGTCACGTTGAAACGACTGCCCGTGTTGTCGAAGACGCCGTTGGAGTTGATGGGCAAGTGTCCCGTGTTCCAAGCATTGGTGTACCACAGGCCCAGGGCGGTGATGGTGGACACGGCCATGCCGATGGTCATGTTGAGAGTCGAGAAGAAGGGTATCATGAGCGGGTCGAGGCTGTTGTAAAGGAGCGTGTTCCAGTCGAATGTCGGCCAGGGGTTGATGCCCAAGCCGTTGTTGAAGCCCACGACGGCGTTCAGGTTAACATTGTCCGGTGCGATCCAGGACAGCCAGCTAAAGATGGAGAGGGCCTGGAAGATGAAGTCGGGAAACCAAAAGTAGATAAACATGGCGGAAAAGGCGTACAAGAAGAACCTGTATCTGCTCATGCTGATCATCTTGCGGAAGGGCGCTTTGACGGGCGTGCTGTTGTCGTCATGGAACGCTGTGTTGAGTGCAATCGTTACTAGGGACGACGGCCAGACACAGAACGATGGATAGACCAGGAACCGTCGAGTCAACCCGGCGATACCGTATCCGATGAAGTTGGTCGATAAGCCGATCAGAATTTGGTAGCTGAACTGTCCGGCGTAATGCTGATTGAAGAATGTAGCTAGAGAGAGAAATCACGCCAAAGTTAGCTAGAGGAAAGAAGGCCTTTGTCTTTCAATTTGCTTCAACAACCTCAAGGAGGAAAGGTACTCACGCAAGTACTGAGCCCAGATGATGTTGTTGGTGTATGGGGTAGAATAACTAATGATGATTTACGTTAGCTTGAGAACTCGAGGTCGCCTCACTTTGATAAACTTCACTTACGCGACATTAGCCATGATTGTGATCAACATGTGCTCCTTTTTGTTGAACGGTCCTGGGTTGAGACTAATCCGAGAGCCAAACATGTTTACACCGTAATCAGGCATCACCTTCTCCCACAGCTTTCCCAATGGGTAACTTAGAATCTGAGCCACATTGGAGGCGACCAAAATGCTAGGCTGGCGGATAGAGAAGAGCTGGTTGATAAAGGCAAGCAGCACCGAGAATATCATGCCGATTACCCAAGCCCGGACAGTCGAGACGGGCAGGGAAGGGTCGTCGTGATTGTCGACCACGGCGCGCACCTCAGAGTAGGGGCTGTTGTTGGTAATGAGCGCCGCTTCGAGCTTCATCTCGGCGAAAAGCTCCTCGTGTTTCTCGGGGTTCTCAAAGACGGCAGGGTTGGCTAAGGTCTCGGTTAGTGTGACAAGGAAAGAAAACAAACCCGAGCCTTGTTGGATAAAGAGCCCATACCGATAAAGCCTCGAATCTTTTCGAGAACTGGGAATGGGAAGTTTGGGTCGTCGTTGTGGATCTTGACCACATCGAGCAGAATCTGTGACGGCATGATGTATTAGTACAACATGGTCCCGAAATAGAAGGTGTCTACTCCCATTCCCATTACAACTTACGCTTTTCACCTCGTCATTCGTCATACGAGCCGCAATGGCGCGGGCCTCAATGAGGTCGCCGTCTGTCGCCAGAAGGGAACTGATGACAAAGTTCGAATGTTAGTGGGTTTTATGGCTGCGGATTGGCTGGAGATGCCCAGCAGCACAGGAAGGGCCACTTACGCATCCACACTCTCGGGCAGGGGGAGTTCATCCAAGGAGCCACGTGCCGCCTTGTGTATCCAAGTCGTCAATGTTAGTCTCTAGTGGCATTTGTGCAAAAGGTGGCGCAGATCTTGAGGGGCGGTTGTTACCGAAAAGGCAGACTGCTTCTCTTTCAGAACCCCCCCGTCGGCGACGTTCGCTGACGACTTCTCATCCTTGATCTGGTCCGACATTGTCTTTGAATACTAGACTGATATTCACGTCGAGGGGTGTCGGGCTGGCGAGCCTTGAGTTCAGGCGTGGATAAAGACCAAGGTGAGAGACGTGAAAGAAATGCCTCTGGATGCGACCGTGGTATAAATAAGCTTGACAGAAGGGTGGTTTGGCTTTTGTTCCAATCTCCCCAATCGGGATCGAAGGCAAAAAAAGTATCACGCATCAAGTTCCAGGAGGTCAGACGATCCATCGTGGCGACGGCTGATTGATTATGCGATAGAGCTAATCTTCGGATGTCGCGACTAGGTATTGATCGGCTTGGCAATTTTGGCACCAATTAAGCAATGCTGTGACCGGGTATCTCCTGGTTTCCCGAGTCGTATCAACAGTATTAACATTTTGGGTGGGTCTCGTTTCGCGACCGAGGAGGGACATATCCTGTTAAAAGACGCAGTCACCTTCCTCGTGGGGTAGGAAATCCCGCCTATCGTTCACGTTGGTCAATTGTAATCGTGTTAAGAAACTGGGTCCGGTTGAAGTTTATTGAAGAAGCCCCAGAGGAGAAACATTCCCGCTATCTCGTGACCCATCACTTATCAAACCCCTCCACTGAAAATAACCTTTGGCGAAGAGATTACCAAGGGGGGAGAGAATAATAAGGGGTTGGCTGCAAGCACAAACTCTTTTTCAATTGAAAAGAGAAAAGGAAGGTATCCAATATACTAAGAAGGGGCCGCGTGTACCAATAATGATAATGGTCTGTTCGTCACATACATATCTTAGCTAGGGTTTGCGATCGCCTCCTTTTTGAGTACTTTTCGTAATAATGATGACAAAAAAAAAAAAAAAAAAAAAAAAAAAAAAAAGAAACCGCCGCGCTCGTATGTAGCGGCCTGGAACTCTCGGCTATCAAAGACGCTCGGCATAACCACAACAACATGATAACCCGTTCCCGGGAATGCGGCACTTTAAACGGTGGAGGCTAACGTGGTGCGAAACTAACACCTATGTAAGGGCTGGACGCAGTTTGGCAGGTGGGTAACGTAACAAACCAGGCCGGTGATGGTGGACGCCAACACAGGTTCGGGTTAGTGGGCGGCGTCGTGGGCCGGTATAATAATGGAACCTGCATTTCACGCCACAGTCCGCGCGACCAACAAAATAACTGCAGGACAAGTGGATTATGCAAAATAGGGGAGCAAAGTGGTTACGAGAAGTCCTGTTTCTGTGCTCCAGTCAAAGTCTGGTAGGGCCAATAAAAACAAAACGACCTTGGAAACACCAACAACCTCCAATCAAGGGGGATAATCCCTGTCGCGCTGTGACCGACCAACAGTCTGCCTCTTTTATAACGCGCCCTGCTGTCGGATCGCTAAGTATCCCTTATTCCAATTTGTTACCACGGAAACACAGCAGCAATCAGAAACCAAATTTATGATCGAGAACCCCGTGGATAGCAATGAGAGCCCAAGAGCGGACGCGAGATATTTAGACACAGAGGGTGTCGGAAAATTCGTTGGAAATGGGCATTCTGCTGCGGCGTGTTGAGGTTCCGAGGAGCGAGAATTGGAAAGGTCGTAAATTTCACCTTGTAAGTGCAGGAGGGGACATGAGGTGGGATTGCGGAGAAGAGTCGGAAGTCGGATTCGACGGCCTTTATAACCCATTTGTGTCGCTATTTCGGCCCTATAGAGATAAATTTAATTAGATTGGCCGAGGGCCCCACTACACCGGTAATGGAGCTTGCATGAGGGAATACGACACGCCGATTACTTTAAGTCGCTTGAGAGGCTGCGCGCAGTTAAACTCATCAGCCATTAGAATGGGTTTGGAAGATTTTTGGCTGAAGACACTTGCCAAAGCCCAACCTCCCGGGTCTCGGCTGCCGTGCCAGACAGGATCTTGTGGGGTTAGCAAAGTTTCCACTGACGCAACTCAGGTCAGTCTCCTGGTCGCGTTGGTGGCCGTTCGTCTAGTGGATTGAGCAGCATTTCACTCTTATCTGCACATGCTACCTTCCCACGTGTCGGCCGCGTAACCCATGCGACCCGCGCTCGTGGATCCACTAGGTCTAGAAGCAACCATACCACCGAATCTGGCAAAGTCGAACGCGCGGCTGTTGCCAAAACTCTCCTCACTACAAGTGAACTCTCAAGTGTAACAAAGTGATAGTATTCACCCTTTGACGCAATAACTAAGCTGTGGGGCTCCTGTCCCCATCCCGTTGTATATATCCAGTCGACTCAACCACATCATCTAACGAGCCTCGTACTAACATCTCATAGTACTTCAACTCCATTGCTGAAAATACCTGCAAGGTAGGTGCTTTACTGGGGTCCAGCCTTGCTACAAGTTCTGCGTGTTAGGAACAGTTAGTTTGATTCCTTTAGGTTTACGCTGCTTCCCCAGTCTACAGGATGTGTGAGTATGGTAATTACCCAAGCAACTGGTTGGCATCTTTCACACATTGACCGCCTCCCTGTTTTCTCATATTAGAATCGCTGTCTCCTCGGAGCGGACTGACTTTTGACATGACAAAGAGCCACTTACACTCAGAATGCAGTCGCCGGCATCGAAGCATTGAGCTTGGGCGGAAACGTGGCCCACAAGGACAGCCGAGACGATGATAAAGAACCGCATGTTGTTGAGGTTTGATAAAAGTCTTGCAGTGTGAGATGGGAGATGAGATTTTTTGTTACGTTGGTTTGGAATGTTTGCTTGTATGTACAAACAGCAGGTCTCAAACTAGAGGTGCGGTGATATCTTAATATATTACTCCAAGCCCAGTCGCCCACCGAGGTTCCGCTTCGGCTTTGTTGAAAAGAACGTCAAGGCTCACAGCGTGGCAACTCGCGACTCTGCAGCCCTGGCGATAATTGACTGTGCAATGTTTGAAATTATTTTGGGACTCTACGCAAAAGTTGGGATGGAATGACAGCTTAGCCATTTTTATACGACCTTGGCGCTTGCGCGGCGCCATGTTAATGCAGCGCTGGGACTGGCAGATCAATTTGTTTGACTGGGGATGAGGCCGGGAGCCGCTTTTGGGACCAAGTCACTGACCGACATGGGCTGATTCCGGAACAACAAGCACATACAGGAAAATGGAACATTCTCAGGAACAAGTTTCCTTTTTCTTTTCTTGTATCTTCCCACTCTGTGATTTGGGAAGGCAAGCCCGGGTTCTGAAACATTTCCCATTGTTGCCACCTCCCCAGCTGTACTCGTTGCATAGAGTGGAAACCCATGGAAGTCATGAAAACTGGGAGTTAAGAAGTGTGGCCTACAAGCCTTCCGTTTTGGTGCATGCGGTCTTCCGATCGCGATCCTCATCGTCATGCAATGCGCAAAGCTCCGAGGTCCATTGGTGGGATTACGGGGGGCCGCGTGTACTGCTAGTACAACGTTGGCCTTCAGATTCTGGTAATTCCAGCGACACGGAGGGAATACTGGTTCTCGAATCTGTGGCAACTCTAGATTCGAGACCTTTCCGACTCTACTGTGCGTCCAAAAACCATGCTCTCAAGCCGTCGCTAGTACCAACTGGGCCGCTGAATCCATTCATGTAATGCATATCTAACTGGGCCGTACACCTGAATATAAAGGTGCTCTATATGGGTTTAATAGCTCGTAATTCTGCCCAAGATCCAGGGTTTTTTTTTTTTTTTTTTTTTTTTTCTTTTCTTTTCTTTTTTCCTTTGGGTAACATGTGGCTGAAGTTTGCCCTTCCAACATTCCAACAAGCCGCAATCGAGAGTGACATCCGCCGCTGCGCCAGTCCGAATGAGCCAATCCACTAATTAATTGACCATGGGGTAAGGGCCGTGCCGCATGTCACACAGCAAGCCCATTGGTGGCTCTCCAAATAAAAGGACCGACTAGATAAATCTCCTCGCCCTCGTCCTTCCAATCCCATCAGACTGCCACGCAATAGTCGAATACTGGCTGGAGAGCCGCGATAAAAAAAAAATTGTAAAACAATAAAGACAGAGGTGTGGTTCTGGGTTTTATTATCGATATCTTCAAGGCAAATAACTGAGCCCCATTTCCCCTATCGATAGCTTGCAGTGTCTAGTGATAGTTGTTGGAGTTGCAAAACGCGAATTTGGTTTGCTGTGCCTTTTGCGCGTAGCCCTTGGAGGCCATCCCTCGCAATTCTCGTGCCGCCGCTTCTGCACCTGCGCTTCTTGTAATGGGGCACGGTAGTTTTGAACCTGGTAACATTGACTTATCCGACCCGATGCCTGTCGCTTCGACAGGCGGATGCAGCAGCCGGCAATCCGTTTTCAGCCAAGGCGCTGGCCTCTCTACTTTATCCGGAGCCCCACTGGCCAGTCGCCATCTATAGCTCCTCGACGACGCGCCTACTCAACCGCGCCGACGCCTGATTCTGGAGGCCCGCTCTCACGTGATTCTTTCGTTTTTAGTATGTCCAACACTAGAATTAGATTAGTCTAGATCTAGACTAGGTCTAGAATGGCACAAGAAGACTTATCTCGGAATCATATTCCGCCTCCGCGCGGGGGGGCGGGTGGGATTTATGGAACCCCATATGTATCCATAAACCCCGCGCATCGACGTAGACCACAGGATTCACTTCGGACTCGATTCCCGTCCGCTTTCGGCACAAGGGCAGATCTCTCGGTTAATTGGCTGACTTGCTCACTATCAACGGCCCCAGGAAAAAGAACCTGAATTTTTCGTGTCAATCTTATCGGCCCCAATGAGCTTATCACCACTCCGCTATCGATCCGGGGATGGATGGTGGGTGGTTTGTCGCCCTCTGCCAAGAAACCGAAGCAGGGGACTGCGCCAGGAATGTCCATTAACGATTTGATTTACTTATGAATAATTATCTTCTCCAACTTTGACCTTTTGGTGACGATGCTGAGCGTAGCTTTAGAGTTCGACAAGAAAGAATTTGACAGTGAGGAGACTTGTTGGTAAACACAGCGGCTGTCACTAATCAGTCCCACAGACAACAAAAACCATGTCGGCGCATCACCCCTTCGACCCGCTTTCAGCTGCTGAAATCGAAACCGCAATCAGCATCGTGAAGAAGGCGCACGGCGATGTCTTTTTCAACGTTGTATCACTGCGCGAGCCGCGCAAAGCCGAGATGACGGCATGGCTTGCAAACCCTACAAAAGTTGCCAAACCGGTTCGTGTGGCAGATGTGGTCGTTATTGCGCCAGGCGGCAAGGTCTTCGACGGATTGGTCGACCTATCCACCGGTTCCATCGTCAGCTGGGAGCTCCTTGATGGGTTACAACCAATTGTGCGTCCTTGGCGATTACCGACCATTTCAATAAACGGACTGGAATCGAGACTGACGACCAAAGAGTAGATCACGATGGAGGAGCTCACAGCCGTCGAGCACATATGCCGCACCGACCCAAAGGTTATTGAGCAGTGCATGCTTAGTGGCATTCCAAAAGACGATATGCACAAGGTCTACTGCGATCCCTGGACTATTGGTTACGATGAGCGCTACGGCAACAAGGTCCGGCTGCAGCAGGCGCTCATGTACTATCGCCCGGATATCGATGATTGTCAGTACCAGTATCCATTGGACTTTTGTCCCATTTACGACGCGGCAAAAGAGGAGATTGTTGCCATTGATATACCCAAAGTGCGACGCCCATTAAGCACCGTCGCGCCGGTCAACTACCACCCTGCTGCGGTCAGTAAGACGGGCGGATATCGAAACAATCTCAAGCCAATCAACATCACCCAGCCAGAGGGCGTATCCTTCAAGCTTGATGGCCGCCATATCGAGTGGCAAAACTGGAAGTTCCATATTGGCTTCAACTACCGTGAAGGCATCGTCTTGAACGACATTACCTTTAACGACAAGGGAAACGTCAGACCTGTATTCTACAGACTTTCTCTTTCCGAGATGGTTGTTCCCTAGTGAGTCAACATACAAAGCCCATGTGGTGTTGCACACGTTTTGCAAACCAACTAACTGATACTATTCAGTGGCTGCCCGGAGCGCCCTCACCAGAGGAAGCATGCATTCGACCTAGGAGAATACGGTGCTGGTTACATGACAAATAGCCTCGCCCTGGGATGTGATTGCAAGGGTTCTATCCACTATCTGGATGCTGACTTTCCGACCCGGAACGGCGAGATCCGCAAGATCAAAAACGCCATTTGCATCCACGAGGAGGACGCGGGCATCCTCTTCAAGCACACTGATTTCCGCGATGATTCAACCATTGTGACCCGGGCCAGGAAATTAATCATCCAGCAGGTGTTTACTGCCGCGAATTACGAGTATGCTGTACAGGTGAGATGGAATGTCGCAAGCTGTGCAATTAACGCCTGTTTCCAAAAGTGCAGATTCTAACTTTTTTTTTGTTTTTTCTTGTTTCCCAGTGGATCTTTCATGTAAGTTGCACCAATCGGGAAAACCTCTCCAAGCACATATTGACCCCCATATAGCAAGATGGCTCGATCCAGCCCGAGATCAAGCTCACCGGCATCCTCAACACATATTCTATGAACCCCGGCGAGGACACACAGGGTTGGGGCACCCAGGTTTATCCCGGTATGCCCTGCTTCTCATCCCATGGCATCCCCGATCTTTAGGTTTCTGACCTGCAAAAACACTCCAGGGGTAAATGCCCACAACCACCAACACCTATTCTGCCTTCGCATCGATGCCAATGTCGACGGACCCAACAACACCGTCTTCATGTCGGACGCAGTCCCCGCGGAAGCCCCCGTGGGTAGTGCTGAGAACTTCTACGGCAACGGCTTCTACGCCAAGCGCACAAAGCTTCGGACGACGGGCGAGTCGAGGACGGATTACAATGGCGCCACGAGCCGGACCTGGGAGATTTGCAACACCAACCGTCCCCACCCGTACAGCGGCAAGCCTGCCTCTTATAAGCTCATCAGCCGAGAGGTGCCTGGCCTGTTGCCCAAGGAGGGATCTCTGGTTTGGAAAAGAGCAGGGTTCGCAAGACATGCTGTATGCGTGACAAAATGTAAGCCACCCAAAAAGAGAACCCTCGACTTTTATTGATTCCCACATTCTGACGATGCATCCCCCCCACCCCCTTCAAGACGCCGACGACCAACTCTGGGCAGCCGGTCGCCACGTGCCTCAGACATCGGGTGAGCCGTCACTTGGGCTCACCGAGTGGGCGGGTGACGGCAGCCAGTCGGTCGAAAACACGGATGTGGTGCTGTGGCACACGTTCGGCGTCGTGCATTTCCCAGCCCCCGAGGATTTTCCAGTCATGCCCGTCGAGCCCATCACGCTGCTGCTCAAGCCTAGAAACTTCTTTCTCAACAATCCCGTCATGGATGTTCCCCCCAGCTTTGCGAGCACACCCAGCCAAGTCAAGGCCAACGGGGAGGGTGTGCTCAACGCTGCCGATGGTGTAAGCAAGCTTGCAGTTGACTGCTGCCGTCGTACAAGTCATTTGTAGGTGGGTGGGTAACAATCAATCAGCGATCCAAAGTTGTAATGATATTCGACTCTATCGATAGTTGTAACTAGTACCACAGTTCCCAGGTCCACAGCCTAAGCATCAATTGAACCCCTTTTAACTCTTCTCTGTCTCTTCCCACCGTTTACACAGCCTGAAGATACTGTGCAGGCGTTGTGACAATTGTTGAGTTGATCAGCTGGTCCTTTTTTGCATTTGTCTACGCATAGCCTTTTTGCATCTAGATCGCATGCGCGTCTTGAAAGTTCGGCAGCCTCTGCAATCGCTGTATCTCAAAAACTATATTAGCCCCAAGAATTTGACTTTGACCCGGCGGTCAGCTTTGTCTAGGTTATTACTCACGCTCTGGCGCTGAAATTGCGAGAGTGCTGGTGGCCAGAATGGCAGTGGCGATAATGTTGGAGAAGCGCACTTCGAATTGAATGATGGCGTAAGTTGAATGTAGAATTTTAAATACCTCGACCTTGGCAAGGAGTTGTAGAAACGGATAATGATACCTAGGCTTGGTGGGAGAGCTGTAGTTGGGGACGAGCTCCTTTTATCTTGGCCTGCCGGTCCAGAGATGACGGTCTGCTACCTGTTTGGGGCTCTTGGTATCAATTGAAGAAGGTTTTTGGTGAAACTTGATGAAGTTTTACCAAAGGAGCAGTGGGTCACTCCGAGGTAAGCTGCGACGCAATTGTTTCTTGTGATAGCAAGGGCACTGCTAAATTAAGATTGTGCTAGGTCCTTGTAAAGTTTGTTTCCCCTCTTCCATCAAATATCTTGACCTAACAGTCTCCGACCCACTATAAATACTCCCCGAAGATCCAGCTCCTAGGAGGACGAAAACAGTCGGGTTTCAGAAGAGCAGCAAAATCCCGAGATAATGTTTGACAAACCCCGAATAAGAAACTGGGGAGATTATTAAAAGTTGATATTTAATCTATAGAAATGCCCAAGCGTCTGTAGCGCTTATAATACATATTAGAAATAGGCAGCTTTCTCTTTAGTATAAGGATTATTTTATCGGCGAAAACCTAGAAAGAATATATAGGGCTGCACTATCAAACCGCCACTTTTGGTTATCCAGTAAACAACTCTTTGCATTCGCAAATCCACATAGCAAATGTCTGCACTGGGTATTCTTCATGGGATTTTCAACCAAATAAACGTAGGGAATAACAACAAATAATAGTGACGAATATAAATTATAAAATCGAACCCGTTAGCGTATGGAAAATCATATTAAGTTTTGTAAACCTTTGCCTACACAGGGCATTACTTGGCCATGGTATTAAACGTGAAAAACAGGTTAAGAAAATACCTTGTTTGTTATGCGTTATGCGTTAACGTTGCGTACCCCCTGTTCGGCACCCCCCCCCTGTTCGGCACCCTGAAAATCTAACAACGAAATGCCTACTTTTATAAACTGATTTAAATATAAAATTATCAACGGACAAAAATACAATCGTTTTCACGCTTCTCCGGTTCATTAACCTCTTCTTCATCAGCTAAAGGTTCCAAATTTTCTATATCATTTTCCTGCAATCCAATAATGTTCTGTTTGTTAACCAAAAGCTCGTTTGGATCCGGAACCACCCTCCTCCTTTTAACCGGCCGTATTGCCTCCAGTTGTGCTTCCAATAAGCTGATTTTTTGCTGGGCGCTAGCCAAAAGGGTATCTTTGGCTTCGAAGCTTTTTTGGACTTTTGCAAATAAAAGACGTGAAGTAGCGTTGGTTTTGTTGGATTGGGAAAGTTTTTGCAGTTGAAGTCGGATATCTCGGGTCGTTTTAGGGGTTTTCCAAATAAGTAAAGACGGGTCGTTAATTTTTTGGGCTGGGCTTTCCGGTGTTTTATCCCTTTGCAAACCGTTGTTTTTATCTTTTATAACGTTGGCGTTGCTATTTTCTAACAAAAAAGGGCTTAAAAGTGGTTTAACCAAGTTTACCGGCCATAACCCCGTTGTACGCCAACCAGATTGAATGGTTTTTGCTATAAATGCTTTTAATCTGGCTTTTCGATAACAAAGTAGGAAATTTCGTTTTCCAATAACTGTTAAACAGCAAAATTGGCTAACAAATCCAAGTTGACGTCGATAAGCTTCTTTTAACGGCCCAAAAACCGATAGATCCAATGGTTGAAGAACGTGTGACGAATGGGGGGGTAAATATAGGAGTTGAATATTATTTTGCAAGCAAAGAAGCATAAATTCGTCCGTTATATGTGATCCATGGCCATCCAAAACTAATAACCGCTTTTCAGGGGTTAAAGGTTGGGTATACGGAATAAACACCTTTTTTAACCATTCGATAGCCGTTTGGTTATTTGTCCACCCGTTTTCGGTTGCATGAAATTGCCAATTATCGAAAGGGCTTAAATCCGTGGGAAACCATTGTTGTTGTACGTTTTTTCCCTTAAATATAACGAGGGGAGGGAGGGCAACGCCCGTAGCCGATATACATTCGATTATAGTCGTCCAACCACGCGTTCCGGGCTCTTTTCGTTGCAACGGCCGGATCCCGTTAAGCCCTAATACTAGGCCATTAGATCCTTTGCCTTCCATTATACCGGTTTCGTCCATATTCCAACGGTTTTCCGGTTTAATAGCGTTAATAACCGGGTTCGTAATATAAAGCCACCAAGATTTAATTACCTCCGTAGTAGCGCCATTAACCCGGGCGTTATCTATTCGACGGGGCCTTTGGGTTTTAAGGATTGGATAACGAGCCAAAAAACGAGTTATCCAACGTTTTCCAAGGCCTTTTGTCTCTCCGGCGGCTTGAAGAATTCGTTCGGCAAAAAAGCGTAATTCTTGATGCGTTGGCGGAAGCCCTAAAGCTGTTTGGGTAAGTACCCAATCAGCCAAATGCTTTTCCTGTTCCGTGGAAAGCCTTTGAAAAGGGCTTTGTGCTTTTTTATAAGGTTGAGAACCTTTAAGTCGACTTTGAAGTGTAGACCTAGGTATTCCCCATTTTCGGGAGGTTTTTGCAATTGGATTGCCATTATTGACGTCGTTAATTGCAGATATAAGCTGTTTTTCAGTATATTGCTTCATTGGAAAATGGAGAATTAAAATCAGAAAAAAGTAAATCCAAAAGTGACAGATTCATCGAGATATTTATAATAGAAGTTGGAGGATAAAAATAAAAGTGTTGTTATTTTTGGGTGCCGAACAGGGGGGGTGCCGAACAGGGGGTACGCAACGTTATGTTGGGGAATTGTGGATAACTTTATACAACGGCCGGCCGTTGCTGGGGGTGGGGGGAAATAGCGGTGGTAAAGATTTTCAACGTTTCGTGGCAAAATTTAATTTACAAATAAAATACGGACTGGGATTAACTTGGGTGAAATTTGGTTGGAGATAAGTCCCAAAACGTACTTATTTGCGGGGTGTTATTACTGGGTGGACTTAAAGGTGGAAATATATAGGACTTATAGGAGTTGGTTGCTGGATAGCCAATAGTGGCGGTTTGATAGTCCAGCCCAATTTATATATATGGAATTTTATCCCTAATTGTCTTCTCCTCTATGCTTTCAAATTTCCATGGAAGTTTCCCGAGATAAAAAGCCCGAGGTGCTATAGGTCTGGCGCTTGCCGCCACTGAGCTTAAACCTGCATTTCGATCGGGGTATAAACACCATAAATTTAGGAAGAGTCGGGAATGAAAGCTTTGCAGTATTAATGTGTAGGGACGGCGACTTGTTTTGCGTATGTCCTTAAAGTGGACCTAGCAACAAACTTCACAACGGGCCTAGAAACTGGTTCAGCAGCTGGTTTAGTCGCAGGCTTCTTTATTGCCTCCGGACCTGGTTGAGGCCCCCTAATTCCCGGTAAATAATCGATTAACAAAACGTTTGTGCGGGTAAAAGAAGTGTTATTGCGAATATTTTACAAGACTATCTAAAGTTGAGCCTTTGAACACCCTTCCGTCTTATACCCGTAATTTAGTTCAGCGTAGTCACGTGGTGGTTACGTGCAGCACTGCACGTAAACTAACGCTCAATCGGCGAATCGAACGTATAAACTTTTATTCCCACAGCGACCGTTTTAATAAGGCCAAAGCCCCAATGCAGCGCAAAATGATGCGCAATAGCGTGCCAATCCATCAGGAGAATAACGGCTGGCCATAGCCGACAGGCATTTCTGATAGCAATCATCGTCGCGGCGTTCCAAAGCGTGGGTAACCGAATCGTCGGTCGAAGGGGTTGCGGCACTAAGAACAGCGCCGATAAAAACGCAGTTGACGATTGTTTTAAAGTGCATTGTGTTGGTTAAACGAGGTAAATGGAGTCCTCGAAAAGAATAAAAGCAAACGATGTAAATAAATTGAAAAGACGAACGTTTTCAAATAGGTTTGGGCAGAGAGGATGTTTGCGATGTGGAAAGAAGCCAACCAGTTAACAAAGAGGTGAAGGCTTGCCTCTTTATAACTTGTCCACCAGCATATAAATATTGTTAATATAACTATTATATATTTGAAATTAAATATATTGGCGATTTACTTCCCTGGGAAAAAGGTATAAAATACGAAATTACTAGAAGAATCTCTTGACATTATCTTCGGAATAATTTACTAGAGCATTTTATTTTGCTACTGTGTTAAGCGGAACAAAACCTCCGAAAAAGGTTGTAATTGTATATATATACGTCGGCTTTTATTAATTTAACTTCTTTTCTATTTAAATTTTCACCATAGTTAGCAACACTTACAGAACCCATATTATAAAGTCACTGTATAATGGGGGGACTTTTACCCTTACCACCACAGTATTTTAACTAATCACTAGTTAGAATAATCTATTTAACAGAGGGCTTATGTAATTTTGCCTGCCATGGGCCTTGCGGGCTTTATATCTCTTTCGCTCATTAGGGCTGTACTTTGCTTTCCATTCTATACAAGTACGAGGCAAAGACTGTGAGCCTGTGGCTCCTGCATAGTATAAATCAACAGTCAATTTAATTCTTGTAAACAAATATTCGGACGATCTCAGTTAATATTTTAAGGCTATTTATCTTGGAGCTCAACTCGAGACCGTACAACTCCACCAAGTTAATTCCTTCCCTCAAAGTTGTAATTAACATGTATTGTCAGCTGGGACTATGACAAGTTATTGCGCGGCAGTCGCGGTTGATGTTAGCTTCGATATCATTGGAGTGACTCGAGATCGGGCTTGCCGAGTAAGCGGAGAACCTAAGGAGGCCCCGAGTCATCTTCCCACCACTACTCGGGGACATTCCCGGTTGGAATGCTCGGTAAGAAATACCTTGCTGGATTTCGAGCCCAGCGTTTCACCGCGAAGGCGAGCCGGAGCAATTTAGGAGTGCTGCGGTCTGCCGTTTAACAGCAATCGCAGCATTTGCGCCCGAGGAATCCAAAGCCCAAGGATAGCTGCTGTAGCATCACATCGACGCTCTCCATGCAGCCAAACTGTTGCTCGCGGCTTTTGTATTGTGTGTTAAACATGCATAGATCCGGATGGTTGAGCGAAATGCGCTTGGGAGCGCCGATTGGACCACTGCCTTCATGGAGCAGTTTGCCATGTCCATAATTATGGCTCTGTTTAGATGAGGAATGGTGGACTTACCCATATTAGCGGGACAGTATTCGTGACAGTGAGTTAAAGCTCGAAATAACTTTGGAATTAAAAGGAATCACGAAAGATTCGATAGAAACTTGATCATCCCCGGTTCCTTATGCAGTAAAAGGTTCTTGTTCAAACAAGTACCTTGGAAACTTGCCTCCGTGTCAACATATTTAATTACTGTCGTAAATACCTACTAGACTAGATTAGTCCAATGTACGTGCTATGCGGCTCCAAACTATTCGGCGTCGGCATGCCCGAGATTTTAAGTTATCGGACACGTTTCTTGCCGATATGTATCCCGCACGGTGGGGAGCTGATTAATGGCGACTCATGAAATCTTCACTTGATCTACAGTGCTGGCTAGAATCATCTGTAGTCGACATATCGGCATTAACGGTACCACGCTCTACATTCCACCAAGGCTGGTAGTGTGCAGGAAAGTCGAATTTCCATATTTATACCAGGCCAGCTAAATACGACTACGATCCATTCAAAGGCCCTTGCAACCCTTGAAAACGGCAGGGCCATGTCTTTAGAATACGACGAAAATACACGCCACCTACCCCGCATCCTCTGTCTTCACGGAAGCGGTACCAACGCCAGCATCTTCCAGGTCCAGTGCCGCCGCCTCTCGACATGTCTGCAGCCGTACTTTCGGCTGGTTTTCGCCGAGGCCCCTTTTGTCTGCCTCCCGGGACCCGACGTCGGTACCGTGTTTGCAGACTCCGGACCGTTTAAGCGCTGGCTCGCCGACGAAAAGGAACACTACTCGGACGCCGAGGTCGTCGCCACCATCGACGCATCCCTCGCTGCCGCCATGCAGGGCGACACTCGCGCCGGCGCCACGGGCCCCTGGGTCGGCCTGCTCGGCTTTTCTCAGGGCGGCAAATTGGCCGCCAGTCTGCTGTACCGGCAGCAGAGGCAGCAGCAGCCGCGGGCCTCGGGCGACGCGTGGCGTTTTGGAGTAATTATGGCCGGCCGCGGACCGACCGTGTGCCTAGACCCGGAGACCTGCCCATCAGTGCTTCTCGCGAGGCCGAGGGCGGAGCTGCTCGCCCCACCTCTGCAGAAACTGGATCAGGCCGAGGCCGCAAAAGGCCACCACGTGCTCAGGGTGCCGACGTTGCATGTGCACGGCAGATTTGACCCGGACCTCAAGTATCACAAGGTGCTGCTGCACGATTATTGCGAGCCCAGCACGGCGCGGCTGCTGGAGTGGGCCGGCGACCACCGGGTGCCGCTCAAGCCGGCCGATGTCACGCCTGTGGTGGATGGGATTCTTAAGCTAGCGGCGGCGACGGGGGTTTAAGTCTAGTTTTAAATGGCGTTGGGTTTGTTTGGTGCTTGTTAGAGTCTTGGGGGTTAGCGGTGGCTTTAGGGTTTAAATATTATCAAATAAACAGCCAGCAAATCCATTTATCACTGTCTGCTTCCATACCATGTTGCCGTCGTACTTTTAACTCCTGAGAGGAGTTGCTATCCCCCGCCCCCGCGGAGAAGTTCTGAAATATTTATCGATTATTACTGTTTGTTAATAGCAAACTTTTTTACTTTGGCAATTGTTGCTTTTGCTGGTTTTGTGCGGTGAAGGTCGATATCGACCTTTTGTTTCGGGAGCTTTGCAAGTTTCGAAATGTGCCAAAATATTATCCATCTCTTTTAATATTTAGACAGACGACTGTGGTTAGGTGCTGAGCTTATTTTCAGAATATAGTTTGCCTTTTTGCCTCTTTGCCTTTTTTCTATCTGCAACCTCCAAGTCGGCAAAAATGGTCGCTCGTTCGTACCGGTTTTGCTCGCTGGTTGCGCTGGCAGGCAACCTTCTCCGTTACGTAGCTGCACAATCCGGAGGCATCCAGACCGGCTTGAGTTATGGAAGCAATTGGGTGCCTGTAACCAAGGACTTTAAAATAGTGGCGCAAAATTTTCCAGATGTCGATATTAAACTTCTTTCCCCAGCTTTTATTAACCCCTAGGGGAGAGAGAGTTTGGGTTTTATTTCGCGCTTTATTTTATTTTAAACTTGTTTGCTAGGTATTTTGTCGTACAAATAAAAATAAAACCAGAGGGAAAAATAAAACCGTAAAAAAGAAAGAAAAAAAACAAAACTTCCCTATCGGAATATATATTGGGTTGGTCCTTTTTCGGGTGTTAACGTTGCGTACCCCCTGTTCGGCACCCTGGAAATCTAACAACGAAATGCCTACTTTTATAAATTAATTTAAATATAAAACCGTTAATATATAAAAATACAATTATTTTTTAAATTTTCCGGTTTATTAATTTTTTTTCTATAAGTTAAAAGTTCCAAATCTTTAATATTATTTTCCTGCAATTTAATAATATTTTGTTTTTTTACCAAGAAATCGTTTGGATCCGGAATTACCCTTTCTTTTTTAACTGGCCGTACTATTTCCAATTGTACTTCTAATAAATTTATTTTTTATTAAACGTTAATTAAAAAGGTATTTTCAATTTAAAACTTTTTCTTTGGATTTTTCCAAATAAAAAACGTAAGATAATATTAGTTTTATTAAATTAGGAAGATTTCTATAATTAAAATCGGACATTTCGGGTCGTTTTAGGGGTTTTCCAAACAAATAAAAACGGGTTATCTAACGTTTTCCAAAAAGAATTATTTTTCCGGCGGTTTGAAAAATTCGTTCGGTAAAAAAATATAATTTTTAATACGTTGGCGAAACTTTTAAAATTATTTGGGTAAATACCCAATTAGCCAAATATTTTTCCTATTTTATAAAATTTATTTAAAAAAGTTTTTATATTTTTTTATAAGGTTAAAAACTTTTAAATCGATTTTAAAATATAAATTTAAATATTTTTTCTTTTCCGGAGGTTTTTATAATTAAACTTTTATTATTAATGTTATTAGTTGCAAATATAAGTTATTTTTAATATATTATTTTATTAGAAAATAAAAAATTAAATTAGAAAAAAATAAATCCAAAAGTGAAAAATTTATCGAAATATTTATAATAAAAGTTGGAAAATAAAATTAAAAATATTATTATTTTTGGGTGCCGAATAGGGGGGTGCCAAACAGGGGGGTGCCGAATAGGGGGTATATAACGTTAGTTCCTATATAATTATTAAATTATTAATTTATTTGGCGAATTAAATCCAATTACGGTTAGGGTTTTAATTCGCGCTTTATTTTATTTTAAATTTATTTGCTAGTTATTTTATTATAAAAAATAAACCCAAACGGAAAAATAAAACCCTGAAATTAAAAAAAAAGAAAAGAAAATTAAAAATAAAATTAAAAATAAAATTAAAAATAAAATTAAAAATAAAATTAAAAATAAAATTAAAAATAAAATTAAAAATAAAATTAAAAATAAAATTAAAAATAAAATTAAAAATAAAATTAAAAATAAAATTAAAAATAAAATTAAAAATAAAATTAAAAATAAAATTAAAAATAAAATTAAAAATAAAATTAAAAATAAAATTAAAAATAAAATTAAAAATAAAATTAAAAATAAAATTAAAAATAAAATTAAAAATAAAATTAAAAATAAAATTAAAAATAAAATTAAAAATAAAATTAAAAATAAAATTAAAAATAAAATTAAAAATAAAATTAAAAATAGTAATAAAAATTATTAGTAGAAATTATATTATTGCTGCGATCGGTAAAAATAATATAATAAATTAAACGGTAATTTAATTTTTATTTTTTAATTATTTATATATTTGTTAAAATCGGTTAAAAATCTTTTTATATATTATAAAATTACGCGGTTATATATATAATTTATTTATTTATATATTTGCTTATAAACTAAAATAAATTACTCTTTTATTAACTGTAAAAGTACCCGTATATAAAATTTTGAATAATTATTAATAAAATAAT
>NC_017850.1:0-34829 GCF_000002495.2 Pyricularia oryzae 70-15 | reverse complement strand
AGGCCGTCAGCGGGCATTTGTTTGGATTCCAGGTATTTTAGGGTCACTAATCCTTCCGTAACTAACTCCCTTACGTAGTGAAATTTTAATAACGTATGTTTAGTACGTTGGTGGTGCGTAGGGTTGTGTGCGTTAGCTATAGAGCCTGTATTATCTCCAAATATTGCAATAGGGCCTTTTACAGGTAGTCCAATCTCTGTAAATAGGCTTTTAAGCCACTGTGCTTCACGCAGGGCTTCCGCTAAGGCGTCGGTTTCGGCTTCTGGGGTGCTTAAAGCTATAGTACTAGCCTTTTTGCACTTCCACGTTATAGGGCCCCCAGATAGGGTATACAAATATCCGTAAGTGGATTTTGAATCTTCCCTAGCCCCGGCAAAATCGCTGTCACTAAAACCAAGTAATTTTAGGCCTTTAAAACCCCCAATCAAAGAGTTAGGTGGTAAATTAGCTTTAATTACCCTATTTCCGTAGCAGATTGCTAGGGATTTAGTACCTGCTAAGTAGCGAAGTAGGTTTTTAGCTGCCGTTAAGTGGATTGTAGTGGCTTTCGTTAAAAAACGAGATAACCATTGAACCGCAAAACCGATGTCCGGGCGCGTTAATAGCATTAAATACATTAGGGTGCCGATAATACGCTGTAACAATTTGATTTCTAGCGCATTTACGGGTTTGCCCCCACTATATTTTAGCACACCCGGCTGTAAGGGAACAGAAATAGGTTTGCAATCAGCTAATCCGAACGTTGCTAATGCTTCCTCTATATACTGACTTTGATGGAGCCAAAGCAGGCGGTTAGGCCTGTCCCTTATAATCTGAACGCCTAGAAAATAGGCTGCAGGGCCCCTGTCTTCCAATGCGTATATTTTGTTAAAACGGGCTTTTAAATCCTGAATATATTGCAATTTAGGACCTATTAGCAGGCAATCGTCAACAAAAGTAACAATGAAATGCTTGGATTTAGCATTATAAAAGACAGCTGGATCAGAGATTAGCGGCTTAAAACCTTCTGTAAAAAGTAGGCTTTTTAGCTTTGTTTGCCATTCTCTTGGGCCCTGTTTCAGACCGTATAGCGCCTTTTCCAACAGTATAACTTGCATTTCCTTTGGATTATAGCCCATTTGCACTAAAATTTTAGCGGTAGTAGGGCTGCAAGATCTAGCCCAATCGCTAAAACCCTCTGGAATTTGCAAATAAATATCTACGTCGGTAAGGTCACTATTTAAAAACGCACCGATAAAATCGATTTGTTCTATTTCCCAATTTTGTGCATTAGCTATAGCCAATAATATACGCCAGGTGGGCGGTATACTAGTGCTAGCAAAAGTCTCGATATAATCTAGGCCTTCGACCTGTAAAAACCCCCTAACAACAAGCCTGGCTTTATACTTTATAGGCTTATTATTTTCATCCTTTTTTAATTTAAACACCGGCCGGGTAGAGATTAGTCTACGGCCTGTATGCATTTTAATTTTAGGGATAAAACGGAAGGTTTTTGCAGTAACGATCTGGTCGAATTCAGACGCTAAAGCTGCTAACCATTTAGCACTTTCAGGGCTTTTTAGGGCCTGTTGGTAGCTATTTGGTTCGCCGTCTTTAGTGGGCTTTTTCTTTGTTTTCTTTTGGGTTTGATAACAAAGATAATGCACGTAATCGATATCCATAGGATCTGGGTTTTCGAACTGCGAATTTAACTCCATATTCTGTATTTTAGGTGCCGAAAACACCGGAACTTCCGTTATTTTAGGTGCTGAATTAGGCACCGCTACCGTTATAAGCTCTGGGGGGCGAACAGTAGACTGTACAGGCCAGGGAGGAACTGTAATTGCGGGAGGTAGGGGATTATTATCCACTGGATCCAAAGTTTTGGCGCTGTAGATTTCGTCTTCAGGTTCAGAATTAGAATCCCCCTCTAAATCTGGATTTTCCCCCTCTGAAATCTGTAGCGTTTCCCCTGGAATAGCCAAATTTTCAGCGGGTATACCCTCTAAAATTTTTACGGTAGAGGTTTTATATACGGCCCGTCTGGCGGGGGCGTAAACCAACGCTGTAGAATTGGATAAATGGGCTAAAAGCCTTACTGTTTCCGTTCGGGGAGCCAATTTGTTGGATTTTTGGCGTTTTTCCAGCGGTATAATAGCCTGGCATACGGTACCAATAACCCGATAATGGCCTAAATTAGGCCTGTGTGGTAATCCAGGTTGAAATTCGGAATAAAATTCCTCGTAGGGTGTTAACTCCCTGTTAGTTACCGCTGTACGGTTAACTAAATCAACCACGGCTGACAGTAAATAACACCATAAATATAGTGGTAGACCTGCCGCTAAAATGGTAGACCTTAGCCTATCCAAAATAACCCTAACGGACCGTTCCGTTAGCCCGTTTTGGCCATGGTTGTAGGGGTTGGAGGTGCTAAAATTAACACCTTTACTTGCAAACCAATCTTGAAGCTCTGTATTTACCTCGTGCCCCCCATCAAAATGAAATTTAGTGGGGTAGCGCCCGTACGTAGCTTTTAAAACCTTAAAAAAGCCTTTAATAGCCACTAAAACCGTAGGTCCGGCTTTATTCCGTAGTGAGATCGACCACCGAAAACGTGATTTTCGATCCACTAATAACAAAAATACGGGTTTTTTATTGTGAGGGTTAGGTTTAAGGGTTACTGTATCACCCTCTATGGAATCGAGGATATTAGGGGGTGTAGGGAGTGCCCCTTTATTTGTACGCCTAACAGAGGTGGCTTTAATGCAAGTAATGCAGGTAATAGCCCTAATTTTGTCGAAATTAGGTAGACCGTCTGCGTTTTTAGCGGTCTTTTTAAGCAATAACAACCCTATATGCCCTAAGCGCCTGTGCCATAACAGGGCTTTTTGGGCCTGGATTTCGTCACAATCGCCTGTAATTCCGTCTCCTTCAGCTGTTACCCAACCATCGGTAGTTCGATTTAGGCTTAAAGGGAGGTAATTTACAGGGGCCTGCACTAATTCCGGTACTAAAGGAGGTTCTAACAACGGATTTCTTGTGTGGGAAACCCCCTCTTTTTCGGTATTAGCCCCTTTTGAATTAGGCTGCTTAAAAGGGTCATCTAGCGGCTTACCGGGCCTACGGGGCCCAATCTCACGTGGATTTTCAGGGGTTTTTGCACTAAATTTCTGCATTACAGGTAAATCTACGGTTATATCCTTATTTTGTTTGGGATTTAACACTTCCGTTACCGTATTTTCTCCCGGTTCCGAATCGGTGTAGATTTTATAGTCGTCTTGGTCTTCAGGGACTATATTATTTAGTTTTACCTCCAACGGGGCTGCGTAGCCCTTTGTAACCCCCTGTAAGGTTAGGCTAGAGGCGGTGCTATATTCACCAATTACACAGGCGTAATTCGAAACCGTAGATGTAGTATTTCGAATAAGGATATCGCACCCTTTTACCTCCAAACAGAACGAATTTTTGGCGGTATTTAGGCGTCCCCACGCCTTGCGATCCCGATCGTACAGGGTATTTTTTAATAATACGCCCCCTGTATTGTAGTGTATTAGCCCACTAACGATATTTATTCCAAACGAGGGGATATATAGCACGTTATTTAACGTAACCTCTCTAAATTCGTCAATTTTGGAGCCATACCGGACCTGTATTTTAACAGTTCCAGTGCCAATAGGCCTAACAGGGCCACCTCCGGTACCGATTTCGACTGTTGAGCCGGGGGTATAATCGGTAAAAAATTGCTTATTTGCAAAGATATGGTGCGTGCTACCTGTATCGTACAGGACCGGGTAGCCTAGCCGTCGGGGCTTAGGGTCCCTATTTACGCCGCTTCCAGGCTTCGTCTTAGCCTTAGAATTAGTTGCTAATACCTGTGGTTTTAGCGTTTTACCGGTATAATCGGGTTCCGAATCCGATTCCGAACATAATTCTATAACCCCGCTAATAGCGGAATTAACCTCCTGTTGCAGTGCCCGGTACGGTAAATTACCGCCCGAATCGCCTGCCTGTTCCAGGGCGTTATACGCTGCGCAAACGCTAACGTCACCTGGAATTGAGCCCGTAAATAACTCGAAATCCATTGAAATCATGGAAGTTCCAGCGTTCGATTTGCTGGAATTGGAGGATTTATTATCTTTTGCAATAGCCGAATCCGAATTAGGGGTTGATTTGCCCTTTTTTCGTGATTTGGAGGTGCCGTCCTGCCCATTATTTTCCTTTTTAGCATCCTTTTTAGCGCCTTTTTTCCCTGATTTTCGACCTTCAGCCCTGTAATTAGTGGCTTTGGCAGTTGTAGAGCCTGAAATCGAATTTTCGGATATAAGGTCCGCCATAAGGTATTGCAAATTTAATCGATCCGAATTTTGGCCTATAGCCTGCAGGGCCCGTTGGGTACTGCGTTGGCGTTCGGTCCAGGTAGGGAACGTCCCCTCCAGGGCCCGTAGGTATTGATTTCGTACATCGATAGGGCTAATTTGCACGTTGGCATTCGCTAATCTAGCTACCAGGGAATTAAAACGGCTGTTAAATTCTGGTATTGACCCTCTAAATTTCGAAAAATTTAGGGCGTGAAATTCCCGATATAGCGAGTCTCTGCTAATTTCGGGTGCAACGGAATAGCTATCTTCCAGGGTCTTATAGGCCGTTACAGGGCTGGAATGCCATGCAATGGATTCTAAAGGTTCCTTGGTTAGGCTGTCTTTAATAAGCAATAATAGGACTGATTGCTCATGTTCCGGTAGGCTATAGCCAATTTCAGGGTTGGAAATAAATTCCGCAGCTTTTATAGCCCTGAATTGTACTATAAGTGCCTGTTTCCACAGGTCGTAATTGCTAGCCCCTACTAATTTGCAATTTTCGGGGAAGGAAAATACCCGTTTTGATAGTTCTTTACCTATCCCGTCACCTAGAATTAGGTTACCGGGTGGATTAGGTGGTGCGGTAGCGGTATTAGCGCTAAAAATCTGTGGGTTGGCCTCCAGATTACCGCTATTGGGGGTATTAATACCCGCAATACCACTAAAACTAGTGGGTTCACCATTTTTCAGCGTCAACAGAGATGTTAACTGTTGAATTGTGTGCTGAAGTTGATCCAATTGCGTAGTTAACGCTTTTAATTGCAGGTCTTGCGCCTGTAATTTAGCGGTTAGAACTTCATTCGGGCTGGATTCAGGGCCCCTATCCGGTGGAATTGGGCCTGGGAGGCCCGACATAGGGCTGTCTTCCATTGTAGGGTGGCCTGAATTATAGTTAAAAACTAACCTAGTCGCCTAAGGGTAAATACCCCAATCTAGGATTTTCTATAGCCGTTTGCCTTCTAACGGTTACAGGCCTATACTTGCCAAATATAGGGCTTATTGCTATTTTCAATGATCGAATCCACTGAAAATACAGGGTTGGAATCCCTAAATCCACAATTAATGGGTGCCCTGGTATTATTTGTACCGATCCAGGTGCACTAGCGATCGAAAGTTCAATTCGCTAGGTGGGTGCAGGGTAACCTGCAGGGTAATTTGCAGCGTTCGGTTAGTGGATCACTGGGCTATTAGCGGGCGAATACAGGGGTTTTGGCCCTGACTCGTTAGCGCAAACCCTAATTAACGCACTAAAAATTTGAACCAATCGCAATAGCGATGCACAACCCATAAAAACCACACCAAAAATTTTGGGATTTGCAATCGAGCGAGCGCTGCAGTGCCTGAAAATTGGGCCTGAGTCAAACGCTAATATAGCGACCCCTCACTGTAATTACAGGGGGGATAGGTGCTAACGTAGCACCTATAACCAACAATTTGCACAAAAAACAGCAATATCTTCGTCAATATACGTGCTGCGGATATGCGACAATAACCAAATTAAAGCCTGAAAACAGGGCTTTCCAATAATGCAAAGTGCGCTTTAGTGCACTAGCTAGAACCTTTCCGGGCTCATAACCTGTTACTAACAATGGTGCTAACAGGGGATATAGGGGTAAACCCTAGGTGCGGCGTGGTAAATAACCAGTGCTAAAAGCGCTGAATAATAGGTAGAAATGCACTATAATTTTGGTACTGATAAATAATTGGTTGGGGGAGATTTTGCTTTATTTCCCTTACATACTCTCCGACATCGAAGTGGGGGTCCGCACGCCAGAAAAGGTTCCGGTGCCGCGAATGAATTTCCGAAAAACTAATTTGTATGGGTTTTTGAAAAAACACCCTCATTTGCATACAAACCATCTCTGGGTTTGCATTTAAACGTTGACTTGGTGAAATTTTCAACCCGGTACAGGGTAGCTGACTCGCAGGTGCAGGGTGGGTATTAAACCCGGTACAGGGTAGCTAACCCCACTCGCTGACCTTTAAATTGCATTCCTGCATTAACAAAGTAACGGAATTCCACCATTCCCCACTCCACTTCGGCACTAAATAAAATTGGCTATATACAAATAAAAGTGGGCTTATTACATGCAAAATAATGCATATAATTAACATATTATAACCAGATAAATTAGGCTAATATTAAAAAAGGCAGGTGGGGTTACACCCCTTTTAATAATAATCGACCAGAAATAATACCGACCGGTAAAGATGGAATTATATAAGAAAATAGGCACATAACCCAGGTAATTAAAAAAAGATATTATAATTAATAAATGCCAAAAATTATATAATATTTATAATAAATAATAGAAATAATATAACCGTTTACCAATATATTTAATATAATAAATATATTATTATTAGGGATAATAAATTATTTATAATTTATTTATTACCGTATAAATAAAATCGATTTTAAAATTATTTAGCAGCAATTAAATTTCAATTAATTTTAATATTTATTTAAAAACAGTTATAATTTTATTTTAATTATTAAAAACCTTAATTATTTAATTAAATATTTAATTGTTTTAATCCAGTATATTTTATTATAGAAATAAAATAATATAATATTTTAATTGTAATATTATTATATATAGGCGGTTAATTTATTATTTATAATTTTATTTGTATTTTGGATTTTTTCGTAATTTCCCTGGTAATTTTTTATTATTATATTTGCAAAATTATTAAATCCGCTGCTTTATTTAATTTTTTCAATTTCGCAGTTTTCGTACAATTACCTAATTGCTAAAATATCGATTATAATATTTTTTCAAAAATAATATTTAATTCTACCAAATATTTATATAATAATTTCGAATTTGTGCAAATTATTAATTTTATATTCGGTAGGTAAATTTGCTAATTAATTATTCCAAATATTGTTGCAAAAAATATAATTTAAATTCAAATTATTTATTATTTTATATATTTTATTTATTAAATTACTTGGGGGCTGTTCGTTGTGGGCCCCCTCAAAGAGGGGGTTACAAAACCTTGATTTTCGAAAAAACCGTGGGCCACCCCGCATCAGTTTTTTACCTAGAAAATCGTTAACAATTTAACTTATGCCGAGTGTAATCCCGTTCCATAACAACACAATTGCACTTACCGCAAATATACCTATATCATGACGTCCCCAGAATCTCCAGCTATCTTAGGAGCCCGCATGTATGCCCAATATGTCGAAACTCACCGCAGTAGGGCGGATACCGCGCGGGAGGGCAGATCCAAGCCAGAATCGCTACGATCGTTCTGTAAAAGGAACGGTTACCCGTATTCGAGTACTCAGCGGCATGCTCGGAATCTCCTGATCAATGGCATTCCTAAGATATCGATAAAGCGCAGCGGGCGGCCTTCATTGTTGACTGATGCTGAAGATCAAGCTCTCGTTGCGTATATCATGCAGCTTGATAAACTTGGTGCATATCCCGACTCACAACACGTAATATCTGCGGCCAATCTGATGCGTCAGTCACGTATACCGCCCTGTGGTCCAATTCAAATGAACTGGTACGGCCGTTGGCGTAAAAAACACCCGGAACTGCGACTTACCAAACAACAACCCGTCGAGATTACTCGCCTTAGTTGGGAGCAACAGATCGATCTTGTGGAGGCCTGGTATCGCCGCACGGCGGCTCATGCGGTAGAGCTTGGGATCACGGCTTCAGCGGCCTGGAACGCTGACGAATGTGGTACTAGAATCGGTGTGAGAGATGGCCGGATACCGGTATTGGTCGTGACGAAAAAGAGGCATGAAAAGCCACGCACCGCGGATCCGGCTAACCGTGAGAGTTGTACGTTGATAGGCGGTGGCAGCGCTGTTGGGCAGTCGCTACCGCCCTTCTGTATCTTCACAAAGTGGCCAACGAGCGATTGGCTTGATCTGGATCTGCCTGAGGGTATCGTTTTTACGCGGTCAGAAACGGGGTTTTCCAACGGAGATATCCAGCTCACCTGGATACAGCATTTCAACCGGTATTCGTGGCCAGAAGTTGCTGCCGTGCAATCGATCGGATCTCCCACGTTGAAAGAGTGGTTTGGTCATGACTTTGACGTCAGATTCGACTTTGTGAACCGCACTGCGGCCAAAATCGATCCAAATTCACAGCGGGCCAAAACACGTATTTGGAGGTGGCTTTTTCTCGACGGCTTTACCGGCCACTTTGGCATGGAGATACTTGATTATTGCCTCAGATTTGATATCGAGATCGTTATTTTACCGCCTCATTCAACGCATTATATGCAGCCCATGGACGTATCCGTGTTCACTCACCTGAAAAACGAGTTGCAGGCGGTCCTGCATGAGCATATAAACACCGGTATTCCGGTGTTCACCCGCTCAGATTTCGTTGCTGCGATTCGAGTAAGTCGTTTTCGATCTACAGGTTAATTTAGCGGTAAACTGATATATCTTCCCTTAACTTAGCGCTGCTGGCAAACGGCTTTCACAACTGGCCACGTAATAAGCGGTTTCCAAGATACAGGCTTGTTTCCTGTCGACGGCACCAAAGTGCTCGCCAAACTGCGTGGCCACGCCACGGCAGCGAATACACCGCGATATCCGGACTCCCTTCCTACCGCTGAACGATTTTCACGGGCCAAATATGCGGCAAGCCGTATGGCGGCCAAGGCGCACCACTTTAGTTCAGATACCGTTGATGCTATCTCGGATTTACAAGCCGTTGCCAACGAGGCGATCATCCTACAGCAACGCGTTGCCCAAGAGCAGACGAATAAGCAAAAACGCCTTCAACGCGCTTCACGTTACAAAGTCAAAATGACGTTGAAGTCAAAAGACAAGCAGTTCCAGACCGCTAATACGTTAGAAGATATGCGGGTCGCTCACGAAGCCAAACAGGCGTTGATCGAGGAAACAGCCCTATACCAACAAGAAAAGTTCGTCAGAGATGCGTGGTATAGGGATAAGAATCAGGCTATTCAACGCTGGCGAGAAACAGAGGGCATGCCCAACGGGATTAAGATACAACAGAAGAGATATCTGGAGGACCTCGGCTTCACGCCGGAGAACGTTCCGGCGGTCAGGGAACGCCCTGGAAAAAGGAAGAAGACCGATTCACAGCCCTCACAGTCATGGTTCGTCGATAAAGGGCCAATTTCAGCTGGAAATACAAGTACCCAGATCAATATTACCGTGGATACCGACTCTGCCTGTTCTATCAGCATATGCGTATCACGATCCTCGCAATCAGCCTCACCTCCCGCCCCAAACAGGCCTTCCAAACCGTTCCCACGGTATATACCATTGGCTACACCCTCTCCCCGTCAACTTCAGGATACGAGACCGCTTGAAGACCGTTCCTCGCCGCCAATACCGGGTGGTAGAAAGGATGAGTTGGAAGTACCCGGGTCGCCTTGTGACCGCTTGAGCGACCGGAAAAGGGCGATTGAGCCAAAACTCCAGAAATAGATATCTACAGCGCAATTCACGGCTTCAATTTATCTGCAAATTCTAACCTTTTTCGTGGGTGTAGTGTTTACGAACGTGAATCGAACTTTCATGAGCTACTTTGTTAGCGATCTGCTAACAAATTTGCTGGCCCACGGTTTTTTCGAAAATCAAGGTTTTGTAACCCCCTCTTTGAGGGGGCCCACAACGAACAGCCCCCAAGTAGTTGTTTTACGTACGTGCGATTGCACGCCCGTAAATAAAACATGTCATTTCAGCAAGTCCGTAAAACCAAAGATGCCATATCGGTATTTATTTAACAGATTAAGCAAGAACTCGCCCTTAGAAGCATAAATCTATATCACATTTGATATTCACATTCAAGTTCGACGCTGTCAGCATGAAGAGTCTCCTCAAACATATGGGCCCCAGGCGGGTGACCAACGTCCCTACGGACGACGTCTTCCAACTCAATGCAATTGACCGAGTGGGCGCAATCAGCAACATGATGGGCTGGACCATGCTGAAGTTCGACCAAGTCCTCGACCCAGTCAAACTGCAAGAGACACTCGTCAGCCTTATAAAGACGGGGGATTGGAGGAAGCTTGGCGGACGGCTTCGCAGGAATGTAAGATCGAACAGCATTAGAAACAGATCAGGCAGGGCAAACTTTGTTAGCTAGCCTGAGCGCTCGTATTTAGCCCGCACCATGGCTCTTGAACGTTAACCAGGTCCACCTTTCTCTGGTGGCACAACTCCAATAGGCTCAGATGCACACCCATCCTTTTACCTACGTTGGCCCAAACTACGTCGAGGCATTCCCGCTGCATATTGCCGAGCGAGTATTTCGTCATATCAATCGACGGGTTGCTTCCAAGTCTATCCCATCAGCGGGGCAGATTTCGGCAGCCGCTGCGTCCTCCTCCATTTCGGCTGCCCAAACGATTTCGTCGTGCACACGTTCCTGTTCAGCCTGCAGGAAGTTGCGGATGTCCGCCCCTGCCGCCTCGCATGGCCGCGCTCTTTTATTTGAAATGCTCGATCGGGAGCTCGAGGTTTGCGAATGCTGCGATGTGGTGTTTAGGACCGGGATTGCAGGTGCTGGCTCTCGGCGGGCCGTTTCGGCCCGGTCGTTGATAATCGCGGCACGGTTGGCACGTCCGATTCTGCGAATCCCCTTAAGTTTACGCTGTGAAGGTCGTTCAAACTTCCCATTTACCACCAAAGGTCGGGCAGGGCAGTTCTCATGTCCGGATGGGAAATGGCCGTGGCAATTAACGCATTTGGGGGCTGCCTTGCACGGCTCTTCCTCTGTCGCATGTTTTGCTTCACCACATATACCGCAACGCGCTTGCCGTACGCAGCGACGTATTTCGCAATATCCCTGGCAACCGTCGTGGTGGTGTGTAATTTTGCGTGATTTTTCAACCTTCCGCGCACGTTTCGACACTCCAAAAAGCTGAAAGGGCTTTACGGGTTGAAGGAAGGACACTATCCACGTGCCCTCAGCCGTATGTGGGTCGTAACCATGTTTGGAAATATGCCAGTTGACTGGCTGCTGGCCTGCTGCCACGGTAATCTCCTCCTGGATTACCTCATGTACGTCCTTTCTTCCGTCCAGGCAATTGAGCGTTCGGGGCACTCCAGAGACGGCGTATGTGTGCCAGGTTGTCGGGACAGTGACTTCCCGCGCGTCCAATGCGTCCATAATGGCCTTGACCGCGCTGGGGTTGAGGAGTTTTTGCCGTGTTTCCTCAGAGGCCACCGTAACACCCCAGCCCGTGGGGGTACGCTTGGCGTTTGGAATTTCACTGTGTGGCACCGAGACCAATTCGGCCAGTTTGGTCGTTACCGCGTATGGCTCCCTCGTCACCATCCGCAATTTGTCATTTACGCGGATCAGGATGCGGTTGGACGGCTGTTCTGTCAAACGTTTCGGGGCTTGGGAGCGGTCCCGGCCCGATTGGGAGGGAGTTGCGGAGCTGTCAGGTGCATTGCCGGGCGTCGTACGTATCGGGTACGAGCGCGTGGCCGGGGTTAAAATTTGCGTTGGGGCCGCCGCTGGTGGCGTGGCGGCTCGCTCGGCCCATGTGACCGATTTGTTAGTGGGCGTGCCTCTGCCTTTAGAGGCCGACGACGCCGTGCCCGTCCGCGTAATTAAAATGCTGCGCCTTTCGCTGGAACTGGTCGGCGAACGCGACGGGGAGCGCGAACGCTCTTTTTCAGGGAGGGTGCGACTGAGGAACCAGCCGCTGATCACGTCGTCAAGTTCAAGAACAATTCTCCTAAGCGCGGCGTCCTCCGGGGCCTGTAAACTTTCGAGCTTGGCTGCAAAGACCTCTTCGAGCCAGCTGCCGACTGTTTCCACGTTTTCCAACTCCTGCTGCAGTGTTTTGATGGCCAGGGCCGGGAGGCTGGAGTACCTTCCGCGGCCAGCCGGCTGAGGCGCGTTAGCGGTGCGCGTGTCGAGAGATACGTGTCCCGACTCGGCCTGGCCCTGCGGCAAAGCCTGCGGCGTGCTCTGCGGGCGCGCGCGGCGGTTTGAGACCTCTGGTGAGGCCATGACGACCAGCGCCCGGAGGGCGAAAATTCTTCAGCTGTTAAGCTTATTGGTGTGTTTGGGTGTGAATCGCTAACAAAGGTGGGTCTGACCCATGAATGGTGGAGGATGCTTGGCATTCTCAGCAAAGCATTCTCAGCAAAGCATTCTCAGCAAAGCATTCTCAGCAAAGCATTCTCAGCACAGATTACGTCTTGCACCAGCCATGCAGTGGCATCAGATAACCCTAAATTCCCCTAGGAGGCGGATTGACCAACTGAAAAAAAGCCCCAGAGACGGTTGGCCAACCTGGAGATGGCCAGGATTACAGCTCTGCTGCTGGCTAGCTAGCATGCTCCTAGGTACGCATCTCGCGCACAAACGCCACTGACGGCTCCTCTGACACACCAGCATAGGCTATGATGTTAGCAACGTCGCAAACATTCAGGCCTCCGTCTATCATGCCTTTGGACATGTCGAACTCCTTACGTGGGTCGCGATCGGGTACACAGCGCTCAACGTCTGCATGATGCCGCTGTGCCGGAGGCTGTCTGCCTTTGGCAACTTGAAAGTGCAGTTCTACATTTACACTCTGATATTTGCTGCTGGCGCTGCAATAGCTGGCGCCGCCCCAGATATCAACTGCGTTATAATCGGAAGGGCAATCACCGGTATCGGTGGCGCAGGGCTCTACCAGGGGTGAGCACCCCGTCTTTTGGGGTTAAGACGTTCGAACTCTTGCTTGATTCATACTGACAGTGGACTCTGGAAGAATAATGCTGTACAACTTCAAATTCTCGTCGGCATACGAGGCGCCCAGGGGTCAAGCCGTCATTGGGACTGGGTTCGCCATTGGTTTGGTGCTCGGACCAATCGTCGGCGGCGCCTTCGCTGAGAACCCCCATGCTACATGGCGATGGGTGAGTCTGCTCGGTCCCGCATAATTTGCAAAAGAAGCTGACAGCTGTTAGGCAATGTTTATCAACATACCCATTCTGGCTGTCCTTTGTGCCGGTTGGAAAGTCTTCCTCCCGCCTCTCTTTATATCCAAACAAACCGCATCACACGCCTGGGTCGATGTTGACTGGCTCGGCTGGATTTTACACTGCGCTTCATTTCTAATGCTCTTCAGCAGCTTGATATTCTCCGGCTCGCACTGGCCGTGGGATTCATACTCGGCCATCGTAGCCTGGGTCTTTGCCGGGCTCCTGTTCTCCATGTACGCGGTGCAGCAGCACTTGTGCATCTGGACGACCCGTAAATATCGCATCTTCCCGGCCGACGCGCTAGGAGAGGTGCGCACAGTTCTTCCGGTAGGCCTGTCAACCGCCATGGCAGCTGCAGCGTACGGCATCACATTATACTACACTCTGCTGTTCTTCTCCTTCACCAGAGGCTTCAACCCTGTTGAGGCTGCCGTCCATCTACTTCCCTACATCGGAACCTTCGTCGGCATGACGGTCCTTTCGTCGGCATTGCTTCCACGCCTGCGACTCTACCCAGTTCTCTACGTGCTGGGCGGCGCGCTGATGATCATAGGCGGGGCGCTCCAGACCTCCATGACGGCCGACAGCCCCGTGGGTCTCGTGATGGGGAACCTCGCGCTCGTGGGTGCGGGAGTAGGCTTGGTTTTCCAGCAGGGCGCCGCGGTGCTCAAGACCTTGGCACGGAGTGACGCAACCAAAGAGTCGGATCATGTTGTTGTCTTCTTAATCATGCAGCTGGGCGGAGTTGCTCTGTTTATGTCGGTGGGTGGGTGCATATTCCAGAACCTGGGGTTCAAGTATGTCAACGATGCTCTGGTCGATGCCGGCGTTCGAATTTCCGATGCAGAAGTCAGGCAGGCGCTCGGCGGCCTGGATTCTGCGTTTCTGGGCCAGGCAGAGCAGGGATTGGCAAGAGTTGTGGTCGAGCAGATTTCCAGGGCTATTGGGAACACATTCTTCATTGTTGTGGGGGCCGGTGCTGTGGTCTTTTGCCTTGCATTCGTGATGAAGTGGCAAAGGCTCGATTTCAAGCCAAAACCAGTGGCGACTGAGCTATCTGGGCCACAGTCTTCATGATCCAGTCAACAGAACGAGCCTCAGTACAGGTGCTTATGTCTGCCTTGCACGGGTTAATCTGGCTCAGTAGCTTGGTAGCCCGATCGCACTGTCGCAATGGATATTTGACTAAGCAGCCAAATGGAACATACAACTGCTTCAAGGTACTTTGGCAGATGAGTAGTAAGGTCAAAAAGTGGATGTTTGTAGCCTACAATGCACCCAACTCCGGATTTTCTTTCATCTCCTTAAGTAGACTCAAGAAGCATTGGGCCGAAGATCGAATGTCTATACTGGAAGCGGTAGATTTGCTCCAAACTGTATCTTAACATCGACTATGAACCAAATTCAGAGCAGCGGACAGATAATTCAAGTTTACTCTTCCTTGTGTCTGAGGGTTTCATGCTGCATGACACCAAGACCTAGTCAACTTCCAATTGCTGCTCTGTTATAAGATAACTTGAGCTAGCTAGTCCGCTGATTGGCTCGCACTCTCATAGTGAATTTGAGGAGACACAGTCAAACGGGGCAACAGCCAGTTTTGGCCGTTGTGTTTGGGGCCTGTGTACATTCCCTAAAACCGGGTTGATCTTTTTCTCCTGGCGATTGGGGTTGTACGTCACATGAGCCATTAGTACACAACACCACTACTAAAAGTGTTCACTACAATATTTGGCGAGGCCATTGCGCCTTTTACGGTATATTGTTTACGATAGCTAGGCTATACTGTGTTTCGATAGCTTCGTACTGCATGTGACGCTTCAAGTGTTTTTAAAAATTCGCCCGGCCAAAACAATCGTCCAATTTAGGAAGTTAAAGAAAACCTGAACCATGACAAAGAGCAAACACTGCCACAACGACGGAACGCAGAATGCTGGTTTTTGTGGCAGACACAATCCGCTACTAATTTGCAGTTATTTTCGGCTTTTGATAAGTAGTAGTAGTAGTAGTAGTAGTAGTAGTAGTATTATTTAACGCCGGGCTCGGCCCGGCTCATTAGCCGGCCGTTAGCAACCTCCCGAGGGGTATCTCGGCGCGCTTTCTATTTTCTCTATTTACACAGCGGAAAACAAGGGCATAGAAGCGAATCGAGCCTGACCGGGTTCGTGCCCGGTCCTGCTTACAGGTTTGTTCACTGACGCGACCCCGTGCCTTCAGGCGCACGGAGGATTCGTCTGACGGCAGTTGACGGCTCTTCATCGAGAGGGGCCTGTGTCCAAACAGCGGAGCTGTCGGTCGTTTGTAGCCATGGAGACGAAGTTCCCAACAAGTGTGGGCTCGACGGCACAGGCGGGTGGTTGTTGTCGATAGCCAGCCGGGTTATCCTTGCCACGGGTAAGCGGGGGAGGAGGTGGAGGGAGCAGGATTCGAACCTACGTTACTCAAGTAACAGCCATGGCGCTTAACCACTGCGCCATTCCCCCCTCGGCTTTTGATAAATGCGGTACTAGGCCATTAACAGCCAGAACTGGCCATAGAAATTACACACCCCCCAAATCGCCGAGCGAAAAAGATTGAACTGGCTCCAAGAGATATCCACACCACGACGCATATTTCCAAATGCAACAGCACAAACTAGCCGTAAAGGCTACCCACTCCCCTGGATCGAGCGAAAAAGCTCAAATTGGGTGTGAGGAACATTTATACCATGCACATTCTCAAGCAGCCCAAACTGGCTGCAATTCTTTTTACACCCCCAGATTGCGAAGCCCTACAGCTAAAAGTGTCTGCAAAAGGTTACCCACCACCAAATTGCTCAGCAAAACAGCCACAACTGGCTGCAAAGGCTACCCATACCACCTAAGGTTTTGAGAGGCGTACGAGAGAATACTCCACAAACAAAGCACATTGCTATGCAGAATTCAGCTAGCGAGAAGATATCCTCACCTATGCCGCGCTTGTTGGCTGAGAATCAACACAGACTACGAATCGGCGCTCGCATGGGCGACTTGACTTTCCATCAGGGCCAGAGGCATACGCCCTGGTATTGTCCACGGAGTCCAGGCCATTGTCGGACTTGTTCATGGTGCTAAACTAAATTGGCGCTCGTTTGCCGGTATGGGCGCCATCTCACATCCCCGGTCGAGCGGCCCCATTTGGCGTTCAGTGACATCACGGTCACCTAATCCACAGCAATACTAGATCTTATAGATTATCCACACACTAGGCTACCACTATCTGGCTTTGAACATGCGTCGGGAAGCGGCAATGCTTCAGTATTAAAAACAAAGGCACTTTGCTCATAATTTGCCTTATTAAGTCGACACATCTATCATTATAAACCTTGCAACAAATAAATCCTCCAATTCAAACCAGCCCCCGCAGCACAGTATCATACGGTGGTAGCTGTGACAACCTCGAAGCAAGGCTGATGACGCGTCAGCGCCGAACCCGGGGCTGAAAGTCGCTGGTGGTAGTCGACGACGTGTTTGCAGGAGTAATTTATATCACTTTCCCAGGTGGGACACGTATAGTCGACCCACTTGACTGCATAGGAGACATGACCTTGTGCATTCTCATAGTGTCCAAAAATCTGTTCTATTTCAAAATCTGACGAATAATCTGTAAAACTAGGCTTCTGGCCGGCTTCCTGCCACGTTCTTATCTGGAGGCCATCGTGATACACCCATGCGATTCCAGTCGGGCTCGGCCAGTCCCATTTGAGTGGATCCGGGTTGGAGTAGAGAACGCCGTAAAAGTCCAGATCGGCGGTCTGGACCAAAAAAAGAACTTCGAGGATCGTGGGCCGTGAAGACCAAGGAGCGTTTATAATGTCACCTGCATACACTAACATTATAATAGCGACGTGGCAATGTTTTTTTTCAAGTCAGCTACGTCTTGACAGGGCTACTGTCGAGATTCCTCGCTTCTTCGCGGGGCAATGGCTACTAAGTAGCCGCGGCAGTCTTTGGGCATGATGGGTTTGGCTGGTGAGTAGCATCTCTAGCAGCTAAATATCGAAATATGGCTCTCTGAGCAATGGGTACAGCTATGCTGAGCTCGGCGCGAAAAAATACCTATGGATGCAAAACCAGGCCAAGACGGACTTCAAGATTATGCTGTGAAGGCAGGCAAACTCCGGCTCCAGACTGAAAGAGTTGCAAGAATGGCTTGCGAAACTCAGGTTTCTGCTTGTAATATTATTCAATTAGTGGACATCATATTCAGTGGTTCATTTAAGAAGCTGAAGAAGCTCAGTAACCAAAAGATCATATCCGACCTTCCCATCGGGCTGTATCTCACCCGGCTGCTAAGGCGCCCGACATTTCAACAAAACACTCCAATATCGCTGGCACGCCTATTCCTGATGCCTGACTTGGGCTCGGCTGCATGCACAAACATCGAAGGGTGTGAAGAAGCCCGAGGGCGTCCTCTCGCTCGAATAACTTCAAGAGAAAGATCCAAGTCAAACAACTGGCTCCGTGAAAGAAACGTCCCTGGCGCGGAAAGTCCCGAAATCCCAGGCGCCCCAATACAAGTAAAGAAGTGTATAGTAGTGCAAGCCTGCCTCTCAACCATAGCTACTAAGCATGAGAGTTCAGTTTCAAGCCTCGCCACCCGCTGATCCAGAGCAGTAGGAGAGGGCTGTGGCCGGATAATTATCATTGACCTGGCTGGTAATCGCAGGATTAGCTTGCAAGTACAGGACCAGCACGTAGATGCGTCGAGTTAATGCGCCTTGACGAAGAATGATTCCGATGCCTTTTTGTATTTCTGCTGTGGCCCTGTTTATCACCAGTTACATGCTGCTACCCTAGGAAGACTAGACAACAATATCATTCTCGTCCGCCACCCTGACTGCCCTCACCTACCGATCCAGTCGCCCGTGACATCTAGCCCTAGCATCCCCGATGACGACTTTAGTTCAAGAACTGGTCCAGGTCAACCACGCTATCGAATTCAGGATCCCAGGAAGTCCCGTTGGACAGCTCCAGGTTAAAGGAAGAAAACGATGGCCAAGGAAAAAATTCTTTGAAAGCCTCATCGATAGTGTGGTTGCTGTAGTAGTAGTAGTAGTAGTAGTATTATTATTTAACGCCGGGCTCGGCCCGGCTTATTAGCCGGCCGTTAGCAACCTCCCGAGGGGTATCTCGGCGCGCTTTCTATTTTCTCTATTTACACAGCGGAAAACAAGGGCATAGAAGCGAATCGAGCCTGACCGGGTTCGTGCCCGGTCCTGCTTACAGGTTTGTTCACTGACGCGACCCCGTGCCTTCAGGCGCACGGAGGGTTCGTCTGACGGCAGTTGACGGCTCTTCATCGAGAGGGGCCTGTGTCCAAACAGCGGAGCTGTCGGTCGTTTGTAGCCATGGAGACGAAGTTCCCAACAAGTGTGGGCTCGACGGCACAGGCGGGTGGTTGTTGTCGATAGCCAGCCGGGTTATCCTTGCCACGGTAAGCGGGGAGGAGGTGGAGGGAGCAGGATTCGAACCTACGTTACTCAAGTAACAGCCATGGCGCTTAACCACTGCGCCATTCCCCCCTATCACATAGAGCTCAAAAGAGAAAAAAGCCAAAGGTAGGCCGCCCGACTCCTTATTGTCCCTGTATCAAATATTGTTCCAGGACTAATATCCAAAAGAAAGGCAGTCCTTATCTCCATTTTTGAGAAAATGTCTTCCAAGCCAGAGGAACCATTTGCCGAAACATCGACGAACGCTGTGGGAGAGACACAAAACTCGATTGAGGAACCAACGAGCTCCAAGCATATCAAACCATTGGAGACCACGAACACTTCCACCCGGTTCCGGAGACCGAGAAGTCCAAAAACACCTGAACCCTTTGACTGGTCGCCGACTCACAGTGAGCAAGTGGAGGCTTAGAGCAGTACCCTATGAACATTCGTTCATCAGGTGCTCTGCTTTGTCCACAAATCCAAGCATAAACCAGTTCAATTCGATGCAGCAAATTACATAGTTAGTCAATTGGTGGGAAAGCCCTGCGCAAAAAAACACCATGGTCGCTGCCCTCAAGTTCTACACCCTAAACAGCTACTATTTTTTCCATTCGAGGGCCCCAGCGATACCTGCGAAAAAACTCTTTAACGGGTTTTCATTGTATACCCACAGGCCCTGGTTGGTACTCAGTTTTTGTGGATCGGCTCTGTATAATCTCGACATTAGGTGAATAGTAGCAAAATAGATAACAAATGTATTCAAACAATCAATCCATTTCCAAGGCAGGTCTCATATTGAGGGGAAAGTCTGCGTGTATCGAGCACTGGGATCACATGGAAAGCCTCGTAGTCCCTGCTGAATGCCAGTCCCCGATACCACCTGGACGGCCCACAATCGGTCTTCCATCGATGAAACCCTGCCCATTAGTGGTTGCAAAATAACCGAGACCTCAAACCAGTAAAAATGATTTGCGAACAGAAAAGTTCACAAAATTCTTGCTCGCGTCCACCGTTCAGTTTAGGCCTAGATCTCATGAGGGGTGCAATTGTTTGAGATGTTGAAATACTGTTTTATTGTTTCACAAATCAGTGGAATCCGTTATAAAAGTGAAAAGGTTACTTTGCGGTCAAGGCTAATATTCTGCTACGCACCTGCCGTGTCCATCCAGAGTGTCCAGGCCAAAACGAGGGGCTTAAGATTAGATTCATGAATATGACTGCGTGTTTGACGGGGTTTCTCTGTAACGTTAAACTGTTTGGCGTGGCAAACGCTATCCTGGCCCCCAGTCAACTCGATGCTGTACGCATCAGGGCCCAACAGTCTCGTGAACCGCAATATCCGCAATGCCACATCTCTGTTCATCTCATAAATAATGGCATACCGTCGCAGCGGCGACATGTGCTCTCCTCATTCTTTTCGTACCCGTCCAGCACCTCCAATCCATAGACGTTGGACTGCTCTGCACGAGGGTCGGTGACGAGGTCGTTCCTCAACACAGCAGGTCGTGAGTCTATCTAGCCCGTCTCTCAGCCCGACGGTCAGGCTTCACGCCTACGCAGCATATCTTGTGCAACCATGACGTATGTGTGCCCCGGGTTTGGCCCCACAGGCGATGGCCTGTCGCTAATTGAGTGTAGAATCCAATTTAAGGAACTTGTCAATGAAAACAACTTCCCATCATTTCTGGGAGATCAGTTTATACATGTAGTAAATAAAGTACTTCAGGCGCCGTTGTTGACGCCGTTATAAGAAAGGCACGAGCACTAACAGAAAAGCAGAGGGGACAGGACAGTCTCGACATTTTCAACCAGCTATTCCGATACATTCTCGGAGACAAACTACACACTGACGTAATAGAGTTTGGGGAAGAACAGCATGTTCTGGATGTTGGCTGTGGAAGCGGCCTCTGGCCGATTCTTATGGCCCAACAGCTAGAGACAATTCTCGCGCCCATGCATCTGAATAGCCCAAACCTACCTTCAATTTTGGCAGCATACCGTCACATTATATTACCTGAAAAGTAAGTTGAACCAGCACTAAATTTTGAAGGAGAAAGACTTTGTTAAATCGTGTAAACAGGATTCCACAAACCGTCACGTTCACCACTGTCGATATTGAAAGGGAATGGACAAAGGAGATATTAAACCATGCCCCCTACGATCTAATAAATTGCAGGATGAAGAAGGGATCTATCAAATCATGGTCTACCCTCTATGGGAAAATAGCGACGTAAGTGCTTCAAGGCGTCCCCTCAACGCCGACCTCATCTGCGCAATCTAATCGCCGTCATGCAGCCACTTGAAGCACGGGACAGGAGTTTTCGAACAGTTCGAGATCGATTGGAAATTCAAGCGTAACAGTGACCCCATTCCAGAAGCCTTGGAGAAGTGGTCGACTAAACTTCACCATGCAATGGAAGACCATGGCATGTCAATTCAATGCGACCCCGAGGAAACTCGATCCATGCTGCTCAACAACGGCTTCAATGACGTTCAAGAGCGGGCAATCCTTCTTCCCGTCAATGATTGGCAGTCGAAAGACGCCGATAAAAAAATCGGGAGATGGTTTAATACCGCCCTCACCGAAAGCATAACGTTGGGCCCCACATCTCCGACCCCCCTAAAGTCCGGCCCCTAAAAATATCTACTCAGCCACGTCAACCCTTTGTTTTATTTTATAAATATCTAGACGAGTTTTTCACTTTAGAACTTGATTTTTGAAGATTCTTGCTCCAAACTTTCCAATGAAACAGTACACTGAAAATCAGCTTCTTGCTGCCATTTCTGACATAAGAAATGGCAAATCAGTTCACAAAACCTCGCAAAAATGGGGTATTCCTCGGAGTACCCTTCACGATCGTTTAAAGGGGGCCCAGTCAATTCAACAAGCGAAAAGATCTTGTCAAAGGCTTTCACAGGAGCAGGAGACCTATTTGGCAGATTGGGTACTTGCGCAGGCCGCGTTAGACCTTCCGCCAACGCATTAAGAACTACGCTATTTTGCGGAACGAATTCTTCAGGCCGCCGGAGAAAGAAAAAGCCTTGGGAAACATTGGGTTAGCCGTTTTATAGCCCGATATCCAATTTTGAAAACCCAAAGGCCCCGGCGAATAGAAAATGCCCGGGTTAATGGGGCTACAACCGAGGTAATTAAATCTTGGTGGTCCTATTTGAAAAATCCCGTTGTCGATACTATAAAACCGGCCAACCGTTGGAATATGGACGAAACAGGTATAATGGAAGGCAAAGGATCTAATGGCCTGGTGTTAGGGCGTAATAAAATCCGGCCATTACAGCGAAAAGAGCCTGGAACGCGGGGTTGGACGAGCATAATCGAATGTGTATCAGCTACGGGGGCTGTTATACCTCCCCTCGTTATATTTAAGGGGAAAAACGTACAGCAACAATGGTTTCCAGCTGATTTAAGTCCTTTCGATACCTGGCAATTTCATGCAACCGAAAACGGGTGGACAAATCATGAAACAGGTATCGAATGGTTAAAAAAGGTGTTTATTCCAAATACCCAACCTTTAACTCCTGAAAAGCGTTTATTAATTCTCGACGGCCACGGATCACACGTCACCGACGAGTTTATGCTTATTTGCCTCCAAAATAATATTCAGCTTTTATATTTACCTCCTCATTCGTCACACGTTCTTCAACCGTTGGATTTATCGGTTTTTGGGCCGTTAAAGGAAGCTTATCGACGTCACCTGGGATTTGTAAACCAGTTTTGCTGTTCAACGGTTGTTGGGAAACGAAACTTTCTACTTTGCTATCGAAAAGCCAGATCAAAAGCATTTATAGCAAAAACCATTCAATCTGGTTGGCGTACGACGGGGTTATGGCCGGTGAACTTGGCAAAACCACTTTTAAACCCTTTTTTATTAGAAAATAGCAACGCCAACGTCGAAAAAGGTAAAAATAACGGCTTCCAAAGGGATAAAACACCGGAAAATCCAACCCAAAAAATTAACGACCAGTCTTTACTTATTTGGAAAACCCCTAAAACGACCCGAGATATTCGACTTCAACTACAGGAAATTTCCCGGTCCGAAAAAAGTAACGCCACTTCACGGCTTTTGTTTGCAAAAGTCCAAAAAAGCTTCGAAACCAAGGATACCTTATTGGCTGAAGCTCAGCAAAAAATCAGTTTGTTAAAAGCAAAATTGGAGGCGGTACGGCCGGTCAAAAGGAAAAGGGTGATTCCGGATCCCAACGAGCTTTTGGTCAGCAAAAAAAACGTTTATGAAGCACAGGAAAATAATAGGGACTGTTTAGAAGCTTTGAACGATGGAGAAGAGGTTAGCGAACCGGGAGAGCCTGACAATGATTGTATTATTGTGCGTTGATAGTTTTACATTTAAATCGGTTTATAAAAGGGGTATTTCGTCGTTACATTTTTCAAGGGGGCCGGACTTTAGGGGGGTCGGAGATGTGGAGCCCAACGAAGTGGATATTTGTACAGTACAAATAACTGCAAGTATATACATATTAACCACAAATTTCAAGGTTAATCAGTACGTGTTCGCACACCAACGTACCCGCTGGCGCGTGCAGGCTTTCAAATTGTGTTTCTAACACGGTTAAAATTATTTGCACCTGCACCACGTTTTACACTATTTTATATAGTTATTTTAATTGCAATAAACGACCGCGCTTATAATCCACTGACACTAGTGTTTTGTTTTGTTTCGAAATACCAGCACGCGTGCGAATGTTTCGCAATTATTAGAATATAAAGGGTTTTGCAAAAGATAATACAGGCGCGAGCGAATATGTGGGTATGCGAGTATTTAATAATTTGGAATCTTTGGGTTATATATATATTTACCAGTAGTTATTTGTATTGTAAAAAGATCCACTTGGAGGTTACGCAGTAGAACGTAGGGGACAAGTGCCGAATTTGGTGGTTGATGGTTTATATATGAAAAAAAAGATGAAAAAAGAAAGCACGAAAGCCGGAACCTTAGCCCAAACTAACTAATTCAATTACATTACCAGGCCGACCAGAATTCGCCAAGGTCTCACTAGCCGGGTGTTACGATCAAGGTATCCGGTAACCTGTTTTTATGGTAAAGTACAGTGGGTTGAAGCAACTGAGCGTCTGACTGGGTAACTGGGGTTCTCAATGACTGGGGGGTGAAGTTATGATCGTTCTCAAGTAAGTATTGAGGTTAACTAGAGTTTGATTGCTGCTAAGCAATCCTAGAATCGAATCTATCTACATGGTAATGAGCGTGCCTTATATAGACTATGTTCCAAGTGTGATCACTCTTGTGTAAATGATCATGATCACTCTGGGGTGATCGCGGCTGTGCTGATCACTTCCTTGGCAATGATCGTGGTCACTCTTGTTCTGGTGATCGGGTTAGGGTTTCTTATCTTATCACCACGTGACCTCGTGCTCCCCTTCTCTGTCCTTGGTTCGTGCTTCTTGGTTAGTTCTGGTTTGGGTTCCCGACACCTCTCTCATTCTTGCCCAATCGTGTCGGTACCAATCCTGGTCGTAACACCGGGCCCCCTTATCGTTGCAAGATGCGTTTTTTTCTGGTTGGTTTCAGCGTGTAAATAACCTCTGAAACTTCGGCGACTATAGCCAAGAAGGTTAGGTATAAGCAGTAGTTTAACATTTAAATATCTAAATTTTCATTTTTTTGGTACTAGTTTCTTTGCGTTTATAATTCAATTTTTGCCAATTCCGGTTATTTCGAGCCATTCCAGCCGTTGGGATACCCATGCAAAGAAGATACCTCCAAGCCATTTCCCCGCTTGTGAACACAGTCTAATTGGGAATAAGAAAAGGCAATAACTTAGCGGCTGGACCCACAGGGTTGGAGAAACTCATTCCAATTTTATGTAGAAAACACCGCTTAGAACATATAGAATCAAAGCTTATCCAAAGGCTGAGCAATTATCGGTAAACGTATATTCCAGCCAGTTAAACTTTGTATTTAAAAGTTCCGGCGATTTGCTACGCTCCGGTGGCTAGCCGGATCTCGCCTTGGGCGCGATGCTCGGTTTCGATGGGGCGTCATTAAATTAAGGTTTGAATCTAATAAGAGGGCCCCGACTATAAAATTATAAAGGTAGAGGTAACCCGTGAATGAGGGCAAAGTAAAAGGTGCACGGTATGAAAATCGGTAATTAGTGATTCGCAGAGACCGAGACTTGTAGCCAAAATTTACAACATTACCCTTAAAATCAGCGTAAAGATTCTATATTCGTTCAAACCAAACCAGCTAGAACTCTGTCGTAAGCTATTAAGATTATGCGGCGCTTGCACGAGCATCTGGGGCTTTAAATTGGCGGCCCTGTTGGAAGACATTTCCTCATGGGACGAAAAATCACCATAAAGTTGCGGATAACCCTTTAATCGGACGGAAGAACTTGGAACCCAAATATTTCGGGCAAACGTTCGCGTGGGGTTTAAAACCCGCTAGTTTATTCACAAGGTAAGAATGCGCGGGGTAGATCGCTCGTTTCCGATGTTCTTGCCACATTGAATCGTACTTTTCAATGCCGATCCTACGCTCCTCGGCCTATATAAGCTTTTTTTCTTTCTTTTATGTCTAAGAGCACCCTCCACGCCAGTCGATGCACGATTGAATATATTGCTTGATCAAACATTGGCAAGATTTGAACTGCAGTGGGACTGGACAAAAGAGGGGAAATGTTGACTCGGTTTTACGGACTGGATTTCGGATATTTCCCAAGCGAGAAAAATGCCTTGCCATACTACGTTTTGGTCGGGATATTTGGCGGAAAAGACAAGTCAGGGACAAAAACATTGGTGCGGTTATTGGAGTCTCAGATTGTCGTTTTGTAAATATGCTAATAGCCAAATAAACTCATGCAAGGGGCTGAGCCAAGTGTGAAAGCAGCACAAGTACGCACCTGGTTGGCGGTAGGGACAAAGAGCATCCCCAAAAGCCCGCAAGTACGTGCATATTAAACCAAACGTCCCCAGATGCAGATGCAGTCTAAATACATCTGAAGGCTGTTTTTTGTTAACACAACCGATTCAAGCCTGTTTCCTTGAGATTGGGTCGATTGAATCGCGGTTTATAACTTTGCCTATCCCGACTTAGAGTTTTCTAGTGACTAATGAGAAGCTAGGCAAAGATTTAAAAGTCACTTTATTGTTAGTCCATACCATCGCAACTTTTGAGATTAATTTCCTTTGCGAGGTAGGCGGGTAATACTGCACCCATCTCTGGTTTTGATTACCTACAGGCAAGGCCTTTTAACTGTTAATGAACATGTTATCTCGCACGTTTGACGAAGATACACTACGTCACAAACTCGAGCAGTCAGCATTGTCAGGACACATGACATACACAAAAACCTGCCGGAAATCTTTTTGTGAACTACATAACTCGCCTGTTTCCCATGCATTTCATGCTTTCGACATAGCTAGCTTCAAATCCGCAATCTACGGCCCTCGGTAAAGATTTTACATCCAGTCAACATTTGCCTAGTAGGCATCGCACCTATGGAGTCTCGCGTGTCGGAGAAGCTGGAGCAGCCAGCCACTGCGGAGCCCGCATATATTGAGGAGCCTATTCGTTCGGTGTCACAAGACAACCGCAATAATCTCTCCGACCTCGAGGCTGATGTTCTAAACCAGCAAATCGCCTCGTCCGATCGTGGTTTTGGCATCGCCACCATCTACCGATATGCGTCAGTTTTTGACATGGTGCTGATTGCCATCAGTTCCATTTGCGCCATCGCAGGCGGTGCCGGCCTGCCCTTGATGACATTGCTATTTGGCAACTATCAGGGAATCATACAGGATTATTATGCGGGCAAAAGTGCATACGACGAGTACGTTGCCCAGATGACAACCTTGGCCTTGTGCTTTGTATACCTCGCCATTGGTGAGTTCTTCACGGTTTACATTGCGACCGCGGGCTTTATCTACTCGGGAGAACGCATCAGCAATAAAATACGCGATCGTTACCTGCACAGCTGCCTGCGTCAAAACATTGCCTACCTGGACACCAAACTTAGCAGTGGCGAGATAACCACCTGCATCACCACCGAGATCAACCAAATCAAAGCAGGCATTTCGGAAAAGCTAGGCATGACGCTCGGTGCGGTCGCTACTTTTGTTTCGGCCTTCGCGATTGGCTTCGCGTCTTACTGGAAACTCACGCTAGTTCTCTGCTCCTCAGTCTTTGCTCTCATCACCACCATAGGCGTCGCAACCTTGTTCATTAGCAAGAGCAGCATCAAATTGTTTCTCTCCTCTTCTGCGGCCGGGGCTCTGGCCGGCGACGTCTTTGAGTCTGTCCGCACCGCCGTCGCCTTTGGAACCCAGGAGCGCCTTGCAAAGCTGTACAACGAGCACCTTTTCCAGGCTGAGAAGTACGGGTTCAAGGTCAAAGCAATCACCAGCATCATGGTTGCCAGCATGATGCTTATACTATACCTCAATTATGCCCTGTCGTTCTGGGTCGGTAGTACGTTTCTTATCAATTCGGAGACCTCGGTTGCCAGGATCCTTACAGTCACTATGGCAATCATGATGGGCGCCTTTGACATTGGCCATGCGGCACCCCACTTCCAAGCCTTTGTGATGGCTCTCGGATCGGCCAAGAAGATTTTCAACACAATCGACAGGAAACCCCCGCTGTCTTTGGACCCGAGCGCGAATCCAAACCAGAAGGTGGAAAACATGCAGGGTAAAATCTGCTTCGAAAACATCAAGATGGTCTACCCGTCTCGGCCGGAAGTGGTGGTGCTACAAGACTTTAATATCGAAATAGCGGCGGGCAAGACCACAGCAGTCGTGGGACCGTCTGGGTCAGGGAAAAGCACGCTCGTCGGGCTGCTGGAAAGGTTTTACAACCCCGTTCGAGGTACGATATATCTTGATGGACGAGATATTAGTACCTTGAGCATCCCTTGGCTGCGCAGGAATATTGGTCTGGTAGCTCAAGAGCCGACGCTTTTCAACACTACCATCTTTGACAACATTCGCCGGGGCCTACCAGCATCAGCAAGCGAGAGTATAGATATGCAAAGGGACCGGGTGGTGAGCGCCGCAAAGATGGCAAACGCGCACGACTTTATCTGTCAACTCCCCGACGGCTACAACACCATTGTTGGCGAGCGAGGTTCTCGTCTTTCCGGTGGTCAAAAGCAACGCATTTGCATAGCACGGGCCATCATTTCAGACCCAAAAGGTACGAATGCTGCCTTTTCCCCTGCGACCCTGCCCGAATTTTGTCTCGGCTGACCCCCAATTTACAGTCCTCTTGCTTGATGAGGCAACCAGTGCTCTCGACATTGAATCGGAAAAGGCGGTCCAGGTCGGGCTCAAGCAGGCAAGCGCGGGACGCACGGTTATCGTAATTGCTCACCGGCTCTCAACGATTCAAGATGCGGACCAGATTGTGGTTCTCTCTCATGGTTCCATCGTCGAGCAGGGAACCCACGAGGACCTGCTGGAGAGAAATTGCGTGTATTCCAAACTGATGGATGCGCAGAACCTCGCTGAAATGCTGGCCTGCCAGGAGACGCAGTTCCGGACCAAAGAGATTACCACTGCATCTTGCGGCAGGGATGAAAATGACTCTTTTTTGGCCAAGGACCAGTCCACAGTCAAAGCACTTGCAGCCGGCACCTCCACATCCCAACGCGCGGCTCATGTGGCCAAGTATGATATATGGACGCTGATCCGCTTCATCGCCTCCTTTAACAAGCAGGAAAGGAACCTGATGCTATGGGGCCTCATCTGGGCCGTCATATGTGGCACCGGGACGCCCATCCAGGCCATCTTTTTTGCCAAACAAATTATGGTAAGCTTTTGCTCGTAATTGTAATAGCTCAAAAACCACTTCTGACGGTAATGCGTAACAGATTCTTGGCCAGCCATTGTCCTCGGAAACAGTAGAGGCCATCAAAAAGCGAAGCGACTTTTGGAGCGCCATGTACCTGTTGTTGGCCGTGGTGCAGTTTGTGGCATTCGCCTTCCAGGGGCTGGCGTTCGCAAAATGTTCAGAGCGACTCATCCGGCGCGTGCGCAACATGACTTTTGGGCACCTACTGCGCCAGGACCAGGCCTTTTTCGACGACATGGAAACGGGTGCCCTGCTCTCCTTTCTCTCCACCGAAACGGCCAACATCGCTGGTCTCAGCGGCGCAACCCTGGGCACGCTGCTTACCGTCAGCACGACCCTGATTGCCGCCCTAGTATTGGGTCTCTTAATCGGCTGGAAGCTCTCGCTGGTCATTGCCTCGGCCGTCCCCGTACTCCTGGCTTGCGGGTATCTGCGCTTCCACATGCTGGCCAAGTTTTCTAGGCATTCGCAGGATTCATTTGCCCAGTCAGCGTCCATAGCCAACGAAACCATCACCTCATTGCGCACTGTTGCTGCGCTTGTCCGGGAGGACGAGGCCCTCGCCGAATACCGTCGCATTATCAAAAAGCAGCAGCACAAAAGCCTCATCTCAACTTTGCGGTCGAGCGCGCTATATGCCGCCTCAAGCTCGGCTTTTTTCCTAGCCTTTGCGCTTGGATTTTGGTACGGCGGCACGCTACTCGCGAGGCGCGAGTACGACCAGTTCCAATTTTTTGTATGTTTTTCGGCCATCGTGTTTGGCGCCCAATCGGCCGGAACCTTCTTTTCGTACGCCCGCGAGATGGGAGACGCGCACGGCGCCGCGGTGAAATTGAAGCGCCTCTCCGACAGGAGACCGGCCATCGACACGTGGTCCGAGGCTGGAGCGGCCGTGAACCGCAGCTCGTCCACGGGGGCCATTGAGTTTCGTAATGTAGATTTCAGCTATCCAAAACAAAGCGACCGTTTGGTGCTCCAAAACCTCAGCCTTCGCATCCCGGCCGGACAATATGTTGGACTGGTAGGGGCTTCGGGTAGCGGCAAAAGCACCGTCGTCTCTCTTTTGGAGCGCTTTTACGATCCGGTTGCTGGAAGCATCCACCTCGACGGCCAGGACATCCGCACGCTCAACCTAAAACAATACCGCGCCATCATATCCTTGGTTGGTCAGGAGCCCACGCTCTACCAGGGAACCGTGCGGGATAATATACTCCTTGGAATACCTTGTCCGAACCTTGTCCATAGTGAAACCATAAAAAAGGCATGTATGGACGCCAACATCTACGATTTTATTCAATCCTTGCCAAACGGCCTTGATACACCCGTCGGTAACAATGGCGTCCTTCTTTCGGGCGGCCAAAAGCAGCGCATCGCCCTGGCACGCGCTCTAATCCGCAATCCCCGGGTCCTGCTGCTCGACGAGGCCACGTCGGCACTGGACTCAAAGTCAGAATCTCTGGTACAGGCTGCGCTACATAAAGCGGTTAACAGCAGACGGACAATTATATCGGTCGCTCATCGTTTAAGCACGGTCCGGCACGCCCATATTATCCTGGTCCTCGCCAACGGGGCCGTTGCCGAAGCAGGTAATCATGACGAGCTGATGCGCAAGGATGGTTTGTATGCACAGATGGTTAGATACCAGTCGATTCAGAGCAGCCTTTGACCGGCGAGAGTTTATTAATTGTTTAGGATTTTAATTCGCGTTTTGATTATATTTTTAGCTATTTGGCCAATTATCTTTCCTATTTATTGGGAACCCAAAGTGAGAGAAAGGTGGAAAAGTGTTGGTTCATGGGCAGATATGCGTGTAGGTAAATCACGTGTTTAACCACGTAATCTCATGACACGTAAAAAAATCTTCAACCGATTCTAACGAGCATATAAATAACTAGAAGCAGAAATTAAATTACGTTCAATTTATTATATTGTTTTTTACCGATCGCAACGATTATACGATTCCTATTAACACTAACGTGGATGTACAGTACCCTGGACAGGACAGTACCCTGGACACTTTTCCTGCACCACGCCAATTCCAGCTTAAATCGCAACGCCAGCATTATTTAACTTACCTGAATGCAATCGGAACTATATATATCAGACATTTCTTCATCCTCCTGACAGGTTCGCGCATTATGTCCTGTGTTCCCGCAATTGCCACAGCGCCGTTTAATCGCCGGTCGCGCATTAGTTCCCTCCCCATTTTCACTTTCTTCCTCCCGTACCGGATTATCCGCGTTGTTCAATTGTAACAAGTTTTGAACATCTTGTACGGTAGACGACCCTCCTTCGCGGATGCGTGTTTTTTTGGCCCTGCGCCGTTTGCTAAGCGCTTCGTTGGCCTTCCGAAGGCTGCGGTTCTCCGCAAGGATAAGAGTGTTTTGATGCGCAATCTGCTCTAACCAGTAATACCTAACCAGTAATACCTAACCAGTAATACCTGATTGTTTCGTTGAACGAAGCAATGGATTTTGTGTGGACGCCAAGGCTGCAGGGATGATGGCAGGGGGTACGAAGCATTGGATTTACTAGAGGGTTACGAAGCATTGACTTTTTTTGATCGTATCGCTTCAAAATTTGAACCAGCGATAGATTCAGGCGCCATGCACAATCAAGCAAAAGGACGATTGATTTGGAGCAGAAATGCGGGAGTTGTACGTGGTTTAAGATTGTATTATTAATATTAATGGGGTGACGGATTGGGGGTGGACGAGTCAGGGTTACGAGCAGGCCAACGCAACAGACGGCGAGGATGAAGGACGGGTTAGGGTACAGCAGGCCAGGGCAACGACGAGGACGGACGGGTTAGGGTATCTAACCAGTAATACCTAACCAGTAATACCTAACCAGTAATACCTGATCGTCTAACCAGTAATACCTAACCAGTAATACCTGATTGTTTCGTTGAACGAAGCAATGGATTTTGTGTGGACGCCAAGGCTAACCAGTAATACCTGATTGTTTCGTTAAACGAAGCAATGGATTTTGTGTGGACGCCAAGGCTAACCAGTAATACCTAACCAGTAATACCTAACCAGTAATACCTAACCAGTAATACCTAACCAGTAATACCTGATTGTTTCGTTGAACGAAGCAATGGATTTTGTGTGGACGCCAAGGCTGCAGGGATGATGGCAGGGGGTACGAAGTATTGGATTTACTAGAGGGTTACGAAGCATTGACTTTTTTTGATCGTATCGCTTCAAAATTTGAACCAGCGATAGATTCAGGCGCCATGCACAATCAAGCAAAAGGACGATTGATTTGGAGCAGAAATGCGGGAGTTGTACGTGGTTTAAGATTGTATTATTAATATTAATGGGGTGACGGATTGGGGGTGGACGAGTCAGGGTTACGAGCAGGCCAACGCAACAGACGGCGAGGATGAAGGACGGGTTAGGGTACAGCAGGCAACGACGAGGATGAAGGACGGGTTAGGGTACAGCAGGCCAGGGCAACGACGAGGACGGACGGGTTAGGGTATCGCAGGTCAGGGCAACGACGAGGATGAAGGACGGGTTAGGGTACAGCAGGCCAGGGCAACGACGAGGACGGACGGGTTAGGGTATCGCAGGCCAGGGCAACGACGAGGACGGACGGGTTAGGGTATCGCAGGTCAGGGCAACGACGAGGATGAAGGACGGGTTAGGGTATAGCAGGCCAACCCAAAACGTTTCAAACGACGAGGGCGACGGACGCGTCAAGGTTACATGCAGCGTAGCAGGGCCCATTAAAAAAATCGAAACGCAGGGTCGCGGTAACAAAAGGTGAAGACGAGTCCAACAGAAGACGAGTCCAGCATTTGATCAATATTAATGCCAACCGAACCAACACAACGACAGAATGGCAGACATTCGACCGTACGTTTGGGTAAGCAAATATAAGGTGGTAATTTGTACCCAATGCCAGTTTGCCAACGCAGCAACCGAGGTCGAGCCGCATTTACGCGGTACCAGCCATAAGATGCGGCCAGACCAAGCAAGAAAGATTGCAGCAGCAGTCGGCCAGTTGCCGAATATTTACCAGGACCATAACGCATTGCGCGAGTTCGCGTTCCCCCCGCCGACGTGCCCAGAGATTCCGTTGTTGCGGCCGGCACAACGGGACGGTTTTGGATGCGCGGAATGCGGGTGGGTTTGCCGGCAAGAGAATAGTATGCGCGACCATTACAGATCCAAACATGCATGGCAAAACCCGCGGACCAGAGGAGGGAAGCAAGTCGCGGCACAGTTGCCGTGGCGTACGGGCGTGCGATTACAGCGGTTTTTTAAGAACCGGCAAGCAAGCAGTTGGTTCGAGGTCGAACGGCCGCGGGCCACGACGGATGACCCGCCGGTACGAGCCGTGGCGACAATCGACGACATCATCAGCAAGGCAGTCAAATTGGGCCAGGAAAAGATGTGTGCGATGGAAAGGATTTACCACGACAGGGTCGAGATGGCCAACGAGAAGTTGGAGCCGAATTTGTGGGTCCAGGAGGTGGGTTGGTCGCGGCATTTGCGCGGGTTCAGCCGCATGAAAATAATGGCGTTAATCGACCCAATTAAAGAAAAGGAGCGGACGTTGGAGGCCATGTGGCAAAGTTTCCACCGGGCAGCACGGCAGGGGCAGAGGATGATTTTGCAGGGGGAGGTCGACGACATCGTGTTGAAGACGATTAACCGGAAGGATGGCGACAAGCGGAGCGACAAGCGGTTCAGTGCCAAAATGGAAGCCGAAACGTGGAAAAAATACACCGAGGTGATGCGGCAGGTGATTTGTTATATGCACCGCAGCCAGGCGATGGAGGACGAGGAGCGGCCGGCGTACCGGTTGACGTTGCAGCAGGGGGAATGGTGGGACGCGTTCGAAAACGCGGCGGCAGAGTTGGCAGAGACGCGGAGGCCGACGAAAGAACAAGAGGAGCGGTTGGATCGGTTGTGCGTCGACGCGGTCGTCGGGTTAATGGACCAGATATTATTGCGGACGGGTTACGAGAACGCAGTGATTAGCGGGTTGGCGGTCATGGGGTTGTTACCGATGGCAGGATGGGCGAGCCCGTTGAATTACACGCCCAAATATTCGGCGGTGATGAAGATGACGCGGATATTGTTGGCGAGCCAGATCAAGTATGAAGACGACGAGGAAATGGAGCGGTTGGAGGCGCAGGGGTTGGAAGCAGAAGAGGCAAACGAGCAATGCGTGGGCATGGACAGGCGGGCGCACGAGAAGGTAATGCGGTTCATGGTACGGCCGACCACGCAGGGGCGATCGTCGCCGATGGGGTGGATATACGACCGCAAGGCGTACGGGATGGCGATCCGCAACACGACGGTGGCGGAGGGGTTCGTGTCGTGGAAGGGGGACACCATCACGTACCGGAAAATCCAGTTCGGCATGGGCCAGTTGGTCGACATGGTGCACGGGATGGTGGCGGAAGCGCGGGAGGTTATGGCGGAGTTGTTGATGATACCGGAGGGACAGGACCACGAGCAATTTCCGGCGATTAATTGGGCGGGGTTACACGACGACCAGAGCGACGAGGCGTACGGGTATTCGTTTTTGCGGGACGAGCGTAACGAGTGGCCGGTCGACGGAAAAACGTGGTTAATGGGCAAGATATCGCAGCAAATCGAGTTGAAGCGGGCGTGGGCAGGTACAGAAGCGTCCCCGTTCAGCGGCGAGCAAGTGCGGCGGTACGAGCGGTCGGTGGAGCGGTTCCGCGAGCAGATATTGTTGTTAATGCACATTACGGGCGGGCAGCCGGCACGCGGGACGGAGATTATCGGGTTGCGGATGTGGAATACGGGCGGTGGGGGGACGCGAAACGTTTTCGTGGACAACGGGTTGATAAGTTTTGTGGTGTTGTACCACAAGAATATCCGGACGACGGAAAGGGCCAAGGCAGTCAGCCGGTTCGTGCCGCGGGAGGTGGGATTATTATTAATGTGGTATATGTGGTTGGTGTTACCGTTTTGGCAGCAGGTTCAAGGGGTGGTGGAGGGAGGGGACGAGGCAAGCGCGTTTTTATGGGCGAACAAGGTGATGTTTAGCAAGGCAGAAGAGAGCGAGGACGATTGGGACGAGAACGAGGCGGAGGGCGCGAGAAGCACCAGGGTCAGGGACGCCATTTAGGGTTAGGGTTAGGGTTAGGGTTAGGGTTAGGGTTAGGGTTAGGGTTAGGGTTAGGGTTAGGGTTAGGGTTAGGGTTAGGGTTAGGGTTAGGGTTAGGGTTAGGGTTAGGGTTAGGGTTAGGGTTAGGGTTAGGG